>NC_057690.1:6262891-6292422 GCF_014466175.1 Vespula pensylvanica | reverse complement strand
AAAAAAAAGAAATGCAATATAACTTAAACTTCTGTTATCGATATTCGGTATCATTGGGAATTACTACTACTTCTTTAAAAAGTATTACAAAATAAAATGAAAAAAAAATTAGATGATAAGATACGAACAGATTAAAAGGAAAAAAGAAAAGAGAGAGAGAGAGAGAAAGATTTTCCTTTCATCGATCTTCCTTCGGGCATCCGCGTATACGCGCGTCCGGGGGCCAAGTCAATTACCTTACAGACATCCTCGGATATAGAATATCAAGGCACCGGTGGCGTTAGCGAGTTCCAAGTTTTAACTACTTCCGAGATCGAGGCTACAATAATCCCGAGCACGACTCCCTCACTCTCTTTCTCTCTCGTTTCCTTTCAGCTTCCGTCTCCGCCTCCGTATACTCGGCTTAACGACTCGAAAGAGACGAGCACGGTATGGTTGGTACCGTAGGAAGGAACGAAAACGTTCTGGACGAAGACGGGAACGAAATAACGAAGAAATTGCTGTTGCCGCTGTTGTTGCTCGCCACGTAATAGAGGATCCTCCGAGTTGGCGGCATCGAGAGGAACGTTCTTCGAGAATTCTGTAATGAAGAATTCCGGAGTAACGGCTAAAGCAGCTTCTCTCTCTTTCTCTCTTTCTCTTTTCCCTCTCTTTTTCTCTTCTTTCTATGTCCTGATGTTGCTTATAGCTCTTATAGCTATTTCTTTGCTAAGCAAATGGCCGCTCGTTAAACGGCCCGAATCGAATCCTTGAATATTAAAAGTCAAGAGACTATCCAAGAAAATGATACTTAAACAGTTGAAGCTGCTATTTATCATTTTGAATGTACACCGTAGATTTAAATGTACGCCGATAACTAGACAGGCTGATTAAAAAAAAAAAAGAAAGAAAAAAGGAGAAAGGCAAATGAAAGAAAAGAGGAAGAAGAAAAAGTTGCATACGATTCATCTTGCGCTTGTCTTTAAAATCCTGAGAGTTTTCTACGATAAATTTCCTGCAATCGAGAGAAATAAATATTCTCTTTCGTATCTCCCTTAATGCGTGTTTTACCATTACGCCGCTTATCGGAGTGTGATACGCGACACGACGTACATGCTGTACAATTAAAAATAGATTAACCTGAGTTCACCGAGTATACGTTTACACGCGAAACTACGAATACTATGAGCGAAAAGGTGCATAAGAGAGTCGAGCTCAAACCGTTTTAACTTCGCACGAGCAGATCGTTCGCTTTTCGGAAAATCGAACAAGGAAAGGGGTGAGTGAATGAATGAGTGAAAGAGAGAAAGAGAGAGAAAGAGAGGGGGGAGGAGAAGGTTTGACTCTCTCGTTAAGTTAAAAGCCAGCTTGCCGTTAGGTTCGCCCGTTACTCCGCGTAATTACCATCGCACGTCGTACGGATTCGCGTAAATACGCTCGAGGGATCGTTTTGAAGGAGCTCGCAGAGAGAGAGAGAGAGAGAGAGAGAGAGAGAGAGAGAGAGAGAGAGAGAGAGAGAGAGAGAGAGAGAGAGAGAGAAAGAGAGAGAGAGAGAGATAAAGACAAAGACAGCGATAGCTTTGCGACAAGACGTATCGCAAACGTAGAACTTTCGATACTCTTTTTAAGGCTCGATAAAATTTATTTCACGGCATTATTCTTCTCGATTTTACGATCGCTTGAGATACGTAAGAGAAGAGAAAAGAGGGAAAAGAGGAAGATTTTCTTTCTTATTTTCTCTCGCTATGTAGACGAGAACGAGGAAGCGAGGTTCACTTTTATCTTCCAAAGCGTAGCATTCGAGAAAAAAAGGATGAAAAGTGGAGATGCTTTTAAAACGCGACGATACGAGGGCGTATTCGATAAACTTGCGTGTTGCCGGTATCGTTGCGAGGGAATGAAAATTGCCTTTTAATCGTATACTTTTTTCTAAGAGCGCAAAAATGAAAAGGTTTTTTTGATGTATTTATAATAACGTTTAAACAAAGAAAGTATAACAAAGAAATTATTTATTTTTATTTCACGCTAAATTTAAAGGACGTCACGATAAAAAATGACTTGAAAGAGAACTAAAATAAAATATTAGAAATACAATACGTATTACTTATGGACGAGGGAATTCGAAAATAGACATGTCAGACGGAAAAAATCAAAAGAGAAAAGGGGAGAAAAGAAAGATACAACCTACGACGATTATTGTCATCGAGTTTGAACCTATTTTTCATCGGCTATAAATCCATCCACCTTTGGAAAAGGCTTTTCTTTGAACCTAACACCCGGCTATACCTCGAAGTCGCAGCAGTTAGGTAGACTACAAGGCTTTTTCCAGTGATCCGGCCGAAGCAAAATCAAAAGGTTCTATCTCTCTTTCTTTCTCTGTCTCTCTTTCTCTCTCTATTTGTCTGTCTGTCCATATACCTGTCTTCCTCTCTCTCTCTCTCTCTCTCTCTCTCTTTCTCTCTCTATTCTCCTCCCCTATTTTGCCCTAGCTTTTCGTTCCGTTTCATAAAGGTTAAAAGCAGTAACGCGTGCACTTCGAATCCGCCTTCCCGCTGCGTGATCGAAAACCCATCGTCCTTGACGCATTGCTAACTTCTGAGAATGTTTCTTTACTAACGATCGAATTGCTCTAGTCTCGCTTTTATTGTGTTTCGTAAGTTCGTTCTCGTCATTGTGCCATTTGTAGGACAGTTGCTATGCATTATGATATTCTATGAACGAAGGGGAATATATAAGAGATCATTCAAATATTTCTAAATTGTACAAATTCGATCACATCCAGGTAAACGTTGAATTTACGCGTTGATGAAAAGCCTAAGAGAATGCAGATTTTTTGTTTGTTGCGAGATCATCGATACATCGAAATAAAAATGTGAACTCACGGAAGCGCGAAACTCAAGCTCTAAAGCCTACAGTTTTTTTTTCTCCTAACAGATTTTACGGTCAGCTGAATTTGGCCGCGTTCAGTGATGGGAACGTAAACGTCCTGTACAAATTTTCAACTATTCGGACTCTCTCCATCTCTTTGAAAGCATCTACCGCTACCTCTGACACGATCTAATTATCGGTGCGTGCTAGTCGAACTAAATGGAAAATAAAAATTGTTTTTCATTGCTTTAACGTTTCTCTCTATCTATTTTACTCTGTATATAAATGTCAGGGATTTGTGATAAATCGGAATAAATGACTTATTGTTAGGTGCATTGCAAGGATTAAAAACTTTGCAATTGTTTATTTATTTATTCATCAAAATGAAAAAAAAAATGGGAACAAAGAATACAAAGAATGAATGATTGAACTGTTAACTTATAGAAATAAAGGGTAGCATTGTTAAAAGAAAAAACAAAAAAAAATAAAAAATAAAAAGAAAAAACAGAAAGAGAAAAACTATTTGGCACCAGCAAATATTTGTTCATACAAAAGAAAGGCAGCGTAGTCAGCGGATTTATGTGATTACGAGTGCTAGATTAAAGAAGCTTCTTCTCTCTCTCTCTTTTTGTCTCAAGGGACAGGGTAAAAAGCAGCGGGCCATCAAATTCTGACCAACTGTCCCCGCGAGTGCGATAAATATGCTTGTTCTCCCTTAATGCGTCTCACGACGTTGCCACAATTCAGGGCAAGTCGAAATTCAGGCATTCAAAGTCGACATCATGGATGGCAAGTAGAAAGAGACTAGTGAGAGGGAGAGGAGATGCGAGGAGGGAAGGTTAGAAACGAACTTCCGGCATCGAAATCGTCGAGTGGAGTCTCGGCAACGTCTTCGAAGGAGTTTTCTCGCACTCTTCCCTTCTTACTCTCTCATTCGATGGGTCCTCCCATGTCGATGGGCTACGAATCGTCCTCTTCCTCTCCGTCCTTCTCACAGTCGTCCTCACGTAATGGGTAATCGTAAACCATCCAAGATTTCCAGTCACGTAGCGAAAGTCCATTCGAACTGCCACGCCATCGCGAGAAGCGTCCATTCTCGTCGATTCAAGGAGAGAAGCAGGAGAGGCAGGAAGGAAGGAAGGAAGAAGAAAAGAGGAGAGTCCGATGAAAGGAAACAAAAGACTAGGAAGAGGAAAGGATGCGAAGAAAAGAAGAGAGGAGAAAGAAAAGATCGATCGGCTCGAGGACGCGTAAAACGTGATCCGGTAATGCGATAGACGAGAGATCGATCGCGTTTTCATCCCCTTCGACTGTATCTACTCTCTCTTTCTGTCTGTCTGTCTCTCTCTCTCTCTTTCTTTCATTCGTTCGTTCGTTCGTTCGATTTTCCATCGAAGCTTTTTCTTCGGCTCTATCTCTATCATCCAACTACTTCTCGCTCTTCCTTCTGATTCTTTTTCATTTTTATTTTCTTATTTTTCTTACCTTCCTACGTGACTGCTCGTTAACGTCTAGTCTATCGGGCAGGAATACGTGTATCCTGTTACGTAACTATCCAAATCGAGTATCAATTTTCAGGAACTGCTTGAACGTAAGATCGAAGGTATCGCGAAAAAGCATGAATGTCGAAAAAGCGACGCCACATCCATCGTTCAATTTTTCTCTCTACCTATTTTCTCGAGGAAGTCGATCTCTTTTTGCGTTCTAACGAATTGGATAAAGTTTTTCATCAAATCTAATATAACTACAAGATGTTGTTAAGGAAGAAATGATGGAAAGCGGGACAGGAAATCGAAGTTACGGTCCATTAAATGGACGACGTTTGATCGAAGAGTTCAATGCCGATTAGGATATTCTTAATGCATCGTAGAACTCTCTCGTTTGTAATAGTTTCTATATTATTTTTATGCAAAGACGAGTAAGTAATTACACGTTCAAAATATATTATTTATTTCTTTATTTATTAAGATAATTAATACGGGAAATATACGAGATTCGGCATGATTCTTTCGCGAGCTTTCAAAAAAATTGTCGTCATCGTTTCTTTATAGTTATTTTTCTTATCTTTTAGTATCCTGAGCTTATGTTAGTCTTCTATATACGTATATTGTAGAGAAACAAAAGGAACTAATATCACGTGCATCTAATGGCCTCAATCTGGTCTCGGTCCGGCCTCGTCCGGCATCGCTAGCTCGAAAGAGTCGATATCTCGGCGAGAATCTTTTATTGAAGTTCGCAGAGTGTCAAAAACTGTGTCATGCGAGGGGACACGCAGCGGTAGTAGCGCACGGAAACGATAATTATTCTTTTTGTCCCTCTCTCTCTCTCTCTCTCTCTCTCTCTTTCTCTCCCTTTTCTACTAGTCACCACATTCACAGTCGCTCACGTAATGACCGAATTCTTTCTTCGGTCGTTCATCGAACGCGTTGAAAGCTCCCTTTCCACCTCCCACTTCTATCCTTTCGATCTCTTTTCGAAACAGCACATCAATCGTTACCCCTGCATTAACATCTTTTATTTCTCTCGCTTTGCATCCCAAATGGATATTTCCGCTCAAAACGTTCGATGCCCTCGTTAGGACACCTTTGCGAGTAATCGTACGCTCGTTAAAAATTTAATCGGCTTTTTTGCGTACTCTTCTTTTACCGACTTTTACCGATTTGTTATTTTTATCCTTTTACTCTACTTTGTAGTCGCAAGGGGGAAAGAAAAAGAATTAAAGAAAAAAAAAAGAAAGAGAGAAAGAATAGAAAATTTTTCAAAGGAAGTTCTGGATTCTCTGCTCAAACAACATAACCGATTGTGATACACATAAAAAGATATACTCTAACATGAAGGAGTTAAACTCGTATGTTCGTTCCTTCACTTTCTTCTCGTTGCGGCACCATAAGGGTAAACGTTGGTACCGCGAGAGGACAAATAGCCTAGACTTCCTAACGCGTGTTGCATGGAAACGGAGAAAGGAGAGGGTAGATTTAGGCCGTGAGGGGTGGGTCATGGTTACATCCCTTCTTTTGGTCTTAGCCTCGTTTAGACATTGCCGCGGGACAACGGAGTGCTGCCAGCTTACCATGTGCATTTTAATTACGACATTAAGCCCGGTGCTTGTTTCGAGCTAACCACGAATTGTAATGTAGAGTGAATCTGAAAGAAATAGAGTCGTATGCGAGGCTAAAAAGAAAAATGGTGTTGTCGTGGAAAGAGAAATCTCAGGAAGAAAATAGTTTACGACCGCGATAAAATAAGGCTTAAGTTCTAATCTTAATCTATTACATTAATTTAAATACGTATAAAAAAATATGAGAAATATAAACGAGAAAACATATGAGAAGAAATGATGGACATATATATAGATAAATAACGATATATATATATATATATATATATATATATATATATAAAACTGAAGGAAAAGAGAGAGAAAGAACAGCATCATCCTCAACAATCCAGTCAATTTGGAAGAGTAAAAGGACAAACGATATGACGATGTGACCGTGAAAGAAGAGTAAAGAACAAAAAAGAGCCGATATAAAATTTTTGTAATTTATCACGTATTAGTATTGAAGTCTTCTGTTCATTTATAATCGTCAATAGCAATTTAAAAAGATTTCTATTCGTATGGAGTGAAACATTGCGACACTTTATGAGAATGCTTGCCGAAAAATCCTCTCTCTTTCTTCGCTATTTCGACTTTCATTCAACGTTTCTCGTCTACTGAGTACGCCAAGAAATAGAAAGACGTCGAAACCGGTTAGCCGGAGGGCCACTACCCCTATTGCTTTCGAAACGAGCGAGGAAAAGCGCGAGTCGGAGATACACACGACTTCGGACATGGTTCGGTAAAGGTGCCTCCGAGATTTATTTACTCGCCCGTCGGAATACAGATCGGTGATCGAAGAGCCTCTATCCCACTCGAGAAAGAGAGGGAGAATCTTCGCAGGTTCATTCGTAAATCGCTACGACGACGGCCTCCGACGCGTTTCTCGCTCGAGGAAATACGAGAGAAAAAGTCTCTTGTAGATCTCTCTCCGTTGAATCTTCCTTCCGTTGGAGAGTCTGCAAACCTATACGACGAAAGGATAACCTTCTCGGTGATTCCAAGATCGCGTTTTCTTTCTCATCCTTTTCGTAAATCACGTCACGCGCGTAAAAAAAGGATTTAAAAGCATCTGCCATTACTGAGGAGGTGCCAAGAATTTAAAGAGATAGAGAGAAAGAGAGAATCGAATCAAATCGAATTGATATTTTTACTTAGAGCTTTATCGTCACTAAATCATTCAACATGGAATACAAATAGAACGAGTCTACTTTATTATGTATTATTTTTTCAATGGATGTCTTCAAAGTTATCAAGAATGACATCTCGACGATGGTATTTTCAATGGTATGCACCGGCTATAAAGAAGAATGACAATGTCTTCGAAGATGGATAACCGGACGTAACGAGGAACAATAGTGACCAGGAGAAGAATAAATATACGTCATATTAAAAAGTCTTTTTAAAAATGATCCTAACTTTACATAAGATGTAAGTAGATTCGATAGTTTTAATATATAAATATATAGCTTATTAGCTGATACAATTATTATTCGACAAATTTTTATTTAAGTATTATATACTAAATAATAAGTAATAAATAAAAACTATGATATTAATTGTAAAAGATAAGAATTAAATTTATTACTTATAAATAAGAATCATTTAAAGAACACCAAGAATAATTCATTTATTATTTCTTATTTGTAAATAAAATTTTATTTTTTGTTTGAATTTAAGCGAGAAACAAATAATAGGTTTTGTCACAATTTTGTAGAATCAAAAATGAAAAAGAAAATAATAACTTCGTATATTTTTTGGTAACATCTTTTTTAATTAGTATTAAATGCCAACCATCTGTTTTTTATCTGTGGATGTGAAAATGAAGCTATAGATGCATTCTCTTGTTATATCAGAAATAAAATGAAGGTACCTTTTTCGGAGTCTTGATTCATAGCTTTTTACCAATGTGTTAATTAACGGATAGCAAAACATCCAGTCCTTTTCTTTGAGACTAATGAGTTTTCCGTTGCAGTGATAAAATACAAGGTAAAACTATTCCTTAATGGATATTCTCTTCTCTTTGTAAAATATCTAAACTCTGTGTAACTGCTTTTAAACACTCTAAATACTTTTGCATGTAATAAAATTAACGATTTTTCAATGATATTTTTTTCTAAACATTTGAGAAAGTTTCTTGTTTTTATTTTTAGTTTCATAAATTTTTTCCAATATGTTTCAAACAAGTTATATCCCCAAATTTTGATAATTTCATATACGTTAATAAATACCATAGAGACGTGTTCTATAAATACGTAAGTAAATTTTTTGAATAGTTATTTATGGATATCAAATAAGCAGGATAAATACTTAATAACTTTGTTATTTATATCCATTCTTGCACATTTCAAGTACTTAGGTAATAAAAAAACATTTTACTCAGAGAAAGATATTTGTTAAAAAATTGTCGATTTCCTCACACATATCGTCGTACTATTCTTCGTTACTATTACACGAATTTTCACTAAAATTTTCTCCCTAAACTTGTAATATCGATGATAGAATTTGAATTTTCCGATTCTTTCGCTCCAAATATCTTGAATGCTTTTATAAAGTTAGTTCCATTGTCTGTCACAGTGACCACCATTTTATTTCGAGTTAAACCAAATTCACAGCGAATGTTTTCAAGTATGCCAGTTATTCTACCGAAAGTATGTCTGTTTCAACAACCTTCGACAAGCAAGGCATGTTAATCCTTCGTTTGTACGTTTTACAATTTAGTTACAGTGAATTGTAATATCGAAAAAACTTTTCCTTTTTTTGTTAACTAAATATCATTCGACACAATAACTAAAATACTAATATAAGTAATTAAATATTGAAAATATTAAATAAAGAAAAAAATTGAGAGAATGAGATCCTTTTCCTTATTTCGATTTTAAATGAAAGGAAAAAAGTTTAAAAGGTATAAAAATTAATTAAAAGTGCTCTGTGTTTACTCGATCTACGTTTAACTTTTAAGTTTGTCCTTCTCTACTTGTTTCTCTTTTTTTTTTCTTTATTTCTTTCTTTTTCTTCCTGTCTTTCTCCGACAGCGACACGTACAATGCATCGTCAAGCAGCCGTCCACGTCGTTCGAAGACAGATCGACACGTTTTGCATTTTTAAACACGTATAAATTAAAGTAGCCACGTCAAGTAAGCATCCACGTAGCACGTGCCGAAAAACTCTAGACAGAATGGATTGCACGGGAAATGTGTCTCCTGTAGAATGTCGTCCTTGTCCATATTGGACAACCAGCAGGACTATTATTGAAGTTCGATTCTCTTAAAGGTTTCAGATCGATTCTGAGACGTGTCTATTCTGCTGGACAAGTGAAGACCATTTAACTTCATATAGGAAAAATGATTTTGCTCGAACGATCGAAATAAAAGTATCTATTAAATTTTTTGTATAAAACGATCTTCTAACGATATAAATATAGTAAAATATATGAGAATAATAAATTTCTGACAATTTAAAAATGCTATTCTTATCTTATTCTTAATTCTTTTATGCAGTGTCTCGATATGGTCAGAAAGAGAAAAATAGAGAAACATAGACAGAGAGTCAGATATAGAGAGATAAAGAAAGAGAGAAAGAGAGCGAGAGAGAGAAAACCGGCTTCGATTTGAAATTGGAACCACACGTGGTTACTTGGCAGCTACGTACCCTGAAGCTCCCTAAGGTGAACGGTAGTACTCTCAGAGGAAATGGACAGATGGTCTGGAAGCTGCTCGATTCTACCACGTACGGAATGAGAATCTTCTGCTATATTATGTACGTCTATACATATTATGTATGTATATGTCTATATATACGTACATACGTATGACTTTATGTACGTACGTATGTATGCATGTGTACGTATATATATATATATATATATATATATATATATATATATATATACACACATACATACATACATCTATATATATATATATATATATATATATATTATGTATGTACGTAGGTAGATAGCTATGTACAAGAAGTCTGGTACGCGACGATTCCCCCGTGCTTTCGCGAGTAGCAGAATTCTACGTTCAATCCGAAGACTGACAATCTTTCCTTCAGAGATGAGGTTACGACTTGTGTTCAATCCAAAAAAGGGGAATAGCTTTGTTTCGTTTTTAGAGAAATCCTTGAGAAATTAATATATTTTAAATGATGACATTGTTACAAGCTCTTATATTTTCGTGAAAATACGAAGCATTTATACGAGAGGATATTTCTTCCATCTCCTTTTATAATCATTTTCGTGATCTAATTAGTACAAGTACGAAACAGACGGCAACGTGTTTCAGATGACTTCCTCTAGTAATTAATATTACGCATAAGTGAGTTGCGTGCTCGAGTCTCCCTTTCAGACGTTCGATACAGCGCACCGTAGAGATTGAAAGTGAGAATATCGATGACGGTAAAGTGAGTGAGTGAGTGAGTGAGTGAGTGAAAGAGAGAGAGAGAGAGAGAGAGAAGATACCGCTATCGAGATAATTACTCACTTGATTGAACTCCTCTCGATTCAACGATATGCACCTTCGACATATTTCTCACGTTGGAGAAATGAGACACCATTTCCAAAGAAACGAATATAATTCATTTCGATAGAACGTTTTCCCGTTTAAAAAGTAAAATCGTTCCGTATAAAATCGTTTCGATATTTCATCTATTTAGTTATTTATTAGATCAGAATAGACGACGCATGTTTTATAGAATCGAATTAAGTTTACATTTGTCCTATTGTTGTCCATTCGAAATATTACGTCGATTATTTTTATAAATGCGTTTATATCTTCGATTGGAATTGTAACTTGTTCGGAAAGCATTACTCAAGAGTTTGGCGAACTTCCAAAGATGCCTACATTTCGGGTAAATCGTTTTTCCAATCTCGGAAATGGCGAGTTGGAAGAAAATTAGGCTCAATCAGGAAGGAGAAACAGAGAGAAATCGATGAACGGTGAGACTGGGATGAGGAAGGCAGAAGGAGGATGTTATTTCGAGGCGTGAAACGTTCTGAGATTTCGCGGAGTGAAAGCAAACAAGGGATAGAAGTAAAAAAAGAGATAAAAAGAGGAAGAAAAGGACGAAGAAGAAGAAGAAGAAAGGAAGGAAGGAAGAAAGTAAGTAAGGAAGGAAGGAAGGAAGGAAGGAAAGAACGAATGAAGGAACGAACGAATGAACGCAATTTTTACGAGCGAACTCTCACCTTCGTAGTGGAAGCCTTGGTAAAGAAGAAGAAAATCCCGAGAGAGGGAAAGGGAAGACAGAGAAAAGGATAGAGGATGCTAGAGATTCTGTCCCCTTCACAAATGCGACCTAATGACGCGCGAGCTTATCTCCGAAGGAACGGACATACCAGAAGGACGAAAAGAAGTAAACGAAAAAAGAAGAGTATAGAAATAGATAGATAAAGAGAAAGAGAGAAAGAGAGAGAGAGAGAGAGGGTGTAAGTTTGGTTACCGCTCGGATAGAAGGGAGGTGAGTTTCGACGCAATCCCGGATACGGAAAGGTCTTCCCAATTCTAGGAGTCAATACACGCGGATATTGCAACCATTTGAAGTCCCTTTCGGAGTGAGAGGAATAAGGATAGAAAGAAGAATGTAAAGAGAGAGAAGAAGAGAAAAAGACGAAAGAGGAAGAAAAATCAGAGAACACGGACACGAGAGGGATCGAAGCTCTCACGAAGAGGGAAGAGCGTTAGTGTCACGTCCAATAAAATTGTCTGTGCACCCTTCGAACGAACCACCCTCGCAGGATAAAATGCAGTATCGGCCTGCACTGGGTACCGATTGTAAAACGAAAATCGGACTAGTCCAAGAAAAAAAGAAAACGGAAAATAAAAGATCGAGGGACGGTAGATGAGTTTCTCCATTCTCCCTTTTCTCTTTCTTCTTCCAAAAGAGCATCGCTTGGTTCTTTCAAAACGTGCATTTATGAGAGAGGGTGCGCCGCACGCAGCCAATTCTCGAGGCCCTAGGTCGCTCTCTTGTAACGCGAAATATATTTACGGCGTGTGAGCCAAACGGAAATCACTGTTGTGCCTGTCATCGTCTCTTCTTTCCTATCGTTTTATTTTCAAGTGTCGGCTGTCGACTCGTTGACGGAGAATTCGTCACGACGGCACAACACTCTGAACCTACGTGCTTTGTTTCCTCTTTCTTTTTCGACGATCGAGTCATCCTTTCTGTAATTAGAATCGATAGGATAGCACGATAGTATCTACGTTTTATTTAAATTAATTCAAAATAAAATCGTATAGATTAAATAATTGATTTAAAATATGATCGATTTATTGATTTATATATTGATTTAAATAAGATTTGAATATACGATAATTTTTAAACGTTAATATCATGCATTTTAGAAATATGTATGTGTAAATCAGAATAAATCGAATTTATTTTTTCATGAATTTTATGATACGTTTAACTGCGTGAAATTTTATTTGCTATATATCCCGACTCGTCGAATTATCAAAAATATCGAAAGATTTAAATGTCGGTACGTATGTATATATGTATTATACATATGTGCATATATAGCCTCGTTTGTAAAATACGCGGTTATTCTTGTCGACGTACTCGTATCTCGAGATTCAAGCTGAAAGTCGTTCGTATGCATTTGCGAGAAGAATCGGTGGGACACGAAGTAGGACGCAAGGCCGTTCGTGGAGTCAGAAGTTCTTCTCCTATGCTGCAGGAAATATATCTTGTATTCGGTTGAAAGAGCAGCGAGACAAGAGGCTGAGGGAAAAAAGGATTAAGAACTCGGAGCGTACTTCGAGCGGACGATTCTCTTTCGTTCTGTCTCGATGAAACGTAGAAATAAAAAAAGAGAAATGAAAAGAAAAAAAGGAGAGAAAAAAAGAGGAAGAGGAAGAGGAAGAGAGAGAGAGAGAGAGAGAGAGAGAGAGTCTCCCCTTTTTAACTTGCGACACTGCGATGGGTACGACTTGGCTCACAGCAGTATTATAATTTACGAAGGGAGGCATTTGGAGTTGGGAGCTGCTTTTTCTTCGGCACGCTGGCGTCTTCGAGTAGAAGGAGGGAGAGAGGGAAAGATCCGATGGTCCTTCTTTGTACGCTCTCCTCGTCGATGTCGCCGGCGAAAGAGGATGGGATAGAAGAAGGAAGACTAAGGAAGGAAGAGGACGTCGCGCAGAAATGATTTGTGGTGCGATGAGTTACGAGAGCTCCTTTTCGATTCCCAACAGGTTTGCGGTAACCTTGGCCGGCGTGTGTCTCGAAATCGATGCCGTGCCGACAACGTCGTAGGGATCGCTTAATAAGACGGTGATCGGTTAAAAGCGAGAACATCGGAATCGTGAGGACTCGAAGATGAGGATATTGAAGGAAGAAGGGACCCGTCCTTATAGATACCTCTCTCTCTCTCTCTCTCTACTTATCTCTTTCTCTTTGTCCCCGTCTGGAGTATCTAGACTCTGAGGTAACTCCATTCGTCGGCTTCGAGGACTTCTTCTCTTCTCCCTCCCTTCTCTCTTTCTCTTCTCTCCATCCATATATCCATCCATCCATCCATCCATCCATCCATCCGTCCATCCATCCATCCATCCGTCCATCCATCCATCCATCTCTTCTTCTTCCCTCTTTCCTCTTTCCTCTTCGCGTACGCGTCGTTCCTGAGTGGCTTTGCGATCGGAGTACTTAAACGGGACACGACCGAAGCGTTAATGAATCTCCGTCGGGACTCATTCGCACCGTGGGGTCAATACTCTTTTGTGTCTAGGGGAGCACCATCTCTCCATCTCTCTTTCTTTCTCTTTCTCTCTCTTTCAAAGAAGAGAACTACGTTAGGTTTTATATTACATTTTATTATTACTATTATTTTTATCATCATATGACAATAACGCACGTACGTATTAAAAACAGAATGATTAGAGATATACGTAGAAAAATTATTGACTGCGTTCAGTTAAGGGACTCCATTACAACTAAGCATTGTATCTGTATGTGTGTACGACTCACGAAGAGGAGATGCGATCGGCCATGTAAAACGGGCCGCTCGGTTAACGTACACGTCCGTCTCTTCTCCTCTCGCGGTCACGAATGGTCACGAAAGTGCAAAGAGAGATAGAGATAGGACCCTCTTTCGTTTCTCCTTAATTAATCTTCAACGTAGCCACCTAACGATATAGCTATTGCAACAACCGTTTTTCTTCTTCTTTTACTATCTCTTTTCTTTCTCTCTTGTTCTCTTTCTCTCTCTCTTTCTCTCTATCTTGCAAATATCTTGCATAATATCTTATCTTATATCTGTTACTTTCTTGATTTCTCCCTCTTGCACTTTGCACTTTGCAAATTTCCTCTTAATAATTTCTTGACTTGTCATGGACATTTAAATGAATCTCTTTAAAGGAATCTTATTTCTTTCTATTTTTTTAGTTTGAACTTTGATTTTTTTTGCAATCGAGAGATCGTAAAGATCTAAAGTGAGATCTTCGAAATCTAGGCAATTCGAGAGAGAAAAAAGAAAAAAGAAAAGGATTAAGGAGAGAGGGATAGAGCAGAAAATGCGTTCTCCGAGTGAAACGAAGTGTAGAAGATCGGTCCGTAATGTTCGAAGAATTTCAAACCTTTAACCATACGACGTGTTCCCTCTTATCGACCATTTTCAAGACACTCCCGTTCTTTTCACAAAGTACGTTCCTAACACCCACTTCCGGCTCTTTCTCATTTTTCACCACCGCGAAGAAGGCTTATCATTTTCAACCGAGCGGTTCCAGATTTTACGAGGAATTTATTTATCTACGGAAAAGATCCTTTGATGGGAACTTGTACGCCATATATAACTTAAGCACAATAATCCCGATCTAATCTACTTATCTTCAAAGAAGAAGGACGTTTAAGCATTTCTAATTAGCCATTGAAGAGACCTATTACTTTCGCGTATATTCATTAATTAGAAAATGAGATTAATAAATAATTAGAAATTCTTGGTAATTCGGGATAAAAGGAACAAATGAAAATACCCGACAGGAAAATCAGGAAATCTTGGAAAGAGATTTAAATTCTTACTTATTTAAATCGAAGCTACCGAATGTACCGCATGTCGTTCGGTGTTGCAGGTAGAGTTGAATAATGGTTAAGAACAAAGGAATCTTGTTCGAGTAATAACACTGGACGACAATCGTTGACGGTTAACCGATATAACGTATACGTTACTACCGTTGACAGACAATGCCTGGTAATTAATTATCAACAAAGTACATGGTGAGATCGAGAACGCGAGCAAGAGCAAGAGAAGAGCTTGCATTGTAGTCTGTATCTGGTATTTATCTTGAAACATCAACAATGCAGGGAGCCGGCGCTCGCGAGATGCGTGGAGGTAAAAGAGAACGACTAGAGAATCTCGGCGAGGCACAAAGGGATTAACGGTGTGAGTATCGCCTGTAGCTTTGTCTCAACGCTATCGAACTATCGTTTGCGAACGAATGAGAAACGACGATCTCTCACCGACCATCGTACCTTCTTTCTCTTTCTCTCGCTTTATATCATTTTGGCTTCAGTTACCTCTTTCATCGTGATATTCTCGTTAACGCGAACGTAGAAATAAATTTTGTAGTATAATTAGAATAGACCGACTGTATGACTATTCCTTTAAATTTGATAATTAATCCCTACCAGGATACTGATAAACGCTATACGTGTATGTATCATTAAAATGTTATTCTACAATTGGAGCGAGCTCTGATCGTACGTATTTTCTCTCTCTCTCTCTCTCTCTCTCTCTCTCTCTCTCTCTCTCTCTTTTACCAATAGAAAGATATCAATCAAAGCAAAAACCTCTCATCTTCTTTTTAAACTCCAATAATCACCTCATTTTCGGAGAGGTTAAAGGTTTGTAGAGGGAATTCACGATTCAACTTGAGGCATCGAATTCGTGACGGAAATTAACCGAACGTTGACCGAAGCGAAACGAACGACCAGCATGGCTACGAGTAATTAGTCGCTAATAGAAATGGAGCGTGGTGATTAAAAACAAAAAGAAGAAAATGCGCTTTCCGTCGCTGGCCACACCTAGATAGATTATACGGAGACCCATATCAACACATATATACGTGGTAACGAAAATTACTATCATCGTTATCACAAGCATCTCTCTCTCTCTCTCTCTCTCTTTCTCTTGAATTAAAAAGAAATGATATTCACGAGAAAAGGGAGAAAATGGAAAAGGAAATTACGAATAGGCCGCGAATTCGCGGTGTGATTTGTTTTTTCTCTCTTTTTTTCTCTTCTCGAACGGGGAGCAGATGGATAGCACTGTCCGATTTGATAACCAGTCCTATAAATTGTCTGTAGTTCGTCGATGCGAAGCTTAGATAGCAAGGAACTCGCTTGCTTGCTGCCGCTTCTGCTCTCGCGAGTCGGCCATAAATTTTAACGATTCGCGGACCGTCTGTGTGTATCGCATTTCCTTTCTACCTGTGCGTAGCCGCTAATAGAGTCGAGGGAATAATCGAAAAAGACGATGGTAGCCATTAAAACGTGTCTTTCGACGACTCGATCGCGTTACTTTTCTACCTGCGAGACATTCCTGGCGTGAAGACTCGCAGGTTTTTCTTCTCTTTCTCTATTTTCCCAAGGAAACATTTTTACGAGATATATCGTGATTACGTGAACGTGTTTAATGAAACTGGTATATTAACTAGATCCTCATCGATTTACTCACTGATCGCTGTTTATCATCATCGACGTACGTAGATATTTTATTTCTAATTTTTATAAAGAATATCCTCTCGATAAACATTTTGACGTCGAAACGATCGTCATTGTCCTTTTTAAAAATGAAAAACCTATAAAGCTTAAACGATTCAACTCGTATTTTCTCTAAAGATGATAGAAACTTGGCACGTAACTCGAGGAAGAAGCTCGCATCATCGAAAAGCATTCTCCATTTCTGTGTCTTGTTTGCAAAGAAAAAGTTTACCGATTATTTCTCTCTCTCTCTCTCTCTTGCTTTCTTTTTCCAAAGCGTGCTTACCTATTTTCGTCTCTATAAATCATTCGTCGCCTGAGAAAGTATGTTTGGTTGACTCGAAGGAGTGAAAAAGAAATAAATAAAGAAAGAAAGATACGATGTTGCGGTGAATTTGTCGCCGGAGTTGGCACGTTTGTACAGCCATTAACGGATTTAAGAGGACTGGACTGAACTCACACAGTCATCGAGAGCCCTCGACACTCGATTCTCATATTCCTCTTGGTGCTTTTTTTCTTTTCCTTTCTTTTCTTTTCTCTTCTCTTCGCTTCTCTTCTCTTCTCTTCTCTTCGCCTTCTTTCTTCTCAACCTTCTCATTTTCTCGTACGTCGAAAGGAAGATTTACGGGGTACTAAACGATTCCAAAGAATTTAATTGCCATGCTGTTCGTTATTATCGCCTCGACTTCGTTACGGTCGGCCACTTTTGAATTAGCCACGGACTCTTTCGTGACCGCGTTTGATGTCCTATGGGATTACGTATAGTACGTTGTGCGTTGATAAGTGAAAATTGACTAAAAGATTGAGATAACGCTACAAAGAGGAAAACGTTATAGATCTTGCAAGTTTTTATTAAAATATTGAAAAAGAAACAAAAAACGTTTTTTAATAATAAAATTTTTAAGAAGGGTGGGATAGGAGTCATAATTGATTTAGAGATATTGATTTTTCTTGTCAGATTAGTTCTATACGTATATCTAAAATTTAATAAAGAGAAAGGATTAATATAGAAATGGCTACTATTATCATCTATTTTCGTTGGATCGATTCAATCATGTTTTACCTTTCTTCTTTACGTGACAGTCAAGAGAATCCTTGCTAGCAGGGATATGAATTAAAGGGCGAGCTGCGGTTAGACGTTTAATTTCGAACTGTCGAGTAGAGGAATCGTGCGATTTGCATATATTTCACCGAACTTTCGACGTAAAATCGTTCGAACGCGCTCATCGAGTCGAAATACGTTGATGGAAGGTAAGTAGATACGTGTCATCTACGATAATAACTAACTTGCGAATGAGATCGTAATACTTATTTATTAAATTTACTAAAATTTTTAATAAGACCTCCCGTCGATGAAAAGCTCGAAGGAACTCGCGTTGTGAACGGTGATTAAAAGAGGGATGAGGAAATAATTAATCCAGGTATTAAAGCGACCGCTTGGAAAATATCGACGTAACCGTGACCGTAAAAAGAGGAAAAAAAAGGGAAACAAAAGGAAAAAAAGAAAAAAGTAAGAAGAGAAAAGAAAAAAGAAGAAAAAGTGATTCTTTAAATAGGCGGTACACGTTACGCGAAGATTACAGGCAAAGGCTATTTTCTAAAACACCGTCGTATTTTTCTTACGATCTCTCGTGCCTTTTATCCCTTGTCGTGGGACATAGCTCGTAGGGGGAGGAAAAGAGGAGAAGAGGAGAAAGAGAAGGAGTAGTAGTAGCCGGGTCGAGCGTGCCTCGTAAACAGCCAAGCTTTCCATCTCTTTTTCCAGCGTGGAAAACGGCACGGAGCTCGGCTTACAACGTTTTAAACTCCACTCGGACGAGATCGTGGGCGTAGGTAAACTGTCTTCGAGCCAAGAAACGTCTCTTCTTCTTCTCCTACCCTTCTTGGTTCGTACTCTCTCCGAGATTGAACCCTTAGCGAAGAGACAACGCTCGGATTGCTTCCATAAACTTCGCTACGGCACCATTTCGTCTTACTACGAATTAATCTGCCTATCGAAAGAGGCATCTACGTGGGTTCGTAATCGCGTGTGAATTCAATTACCATTTCTTACGTTCGACTACGTCGATTTCCAATAGCAATAAGTTTTACCCCGATCAGAGAGAAATTTTTTACCAGGGATTTATTCTTTTAGTTATCATACTTCTTTTCCTCTTCTTCTTTTTTTCTTTCTTCTTCATCGTTTGTATATTATACATTGCAATTTGTCTTTTCTCTTTGTTAAACGACTTATGCAGTCTAATAAACTTCATTCTTTTCTCTCTCTCTCTCTCTCTCTCTCTCTCTCTCTCTCCCTTTCCAGCGAGAAAAAAATATTGCGAACGATCTTGAACGAGAGAAAACGAGTTGGCGAGAAAAAATCGAGCAACAGAGAATATAACCGAGCACCGTTTCTACTACATCTCTACTACAGGAAGGGCGTTAAATTATTTAGTATTTTTAAACGATACTCGGGTTTGGTGCGACCCGTGAAAATATTTCGTTTCGCTTATTCCCAGGTAAATACGCTAGATGCATACGAGTGGAAGTTACACGCTCGGTACCTACGCCTCTTGAAACACGAACTCGCGATCCCGTATCGCGTGTAACGTCGTAATATGCGACGTTATTACTTCCATTGCCTTTCCCGCTTCCAGAGATAAATTCTTGAAAGCGTCGCGCAAGCCAGTAGGGGGTTCATACGCGTGGAAGACTCGTACATACGATTGCATTAACTGCTCTCGCAAGTTTTACGTAGGCGTTTCCAAGCGTAGCGACTCTTCTTTTCGAGACTTTCTTCGATCCTCGATATCCTCCCTTTTGCACGAGATAATGCCACGATAAGAAAAGGAATATACCTGTCGAGACTAGTATGAAATATACAGGGCGATTTGAAAATGATCGTCGACGTTTCATGGTAAGGGGAAAAAGAGAGAGAGACAAAGAAGTAAATTTAAAAATTTCAATATATAAAAATATCCTGAGTTACTATTAATGTTTTCTCAAGACAACCATCCGAAACAAGACGTCGCATGGGTTAATTTAAGATTCGACGTTTATTTTGCAAATAGACCGAATTCCTAATGGATTTTCGTTTACGAATCAACTTGTACTATAGCAGTTGCTTATTTTACTGGAACATCCCTTTTCATCTTCACGAAATACGCTTGGTTAGAGAGAAACGTTGGATAACCGTGTACCGAATGCGTCGAAAGCGATGCCAGGTCTTCTCGCAGATAGAAGCAAGCTCTAGCTCACGGTTTTCCAGGTCGAAGAAGACAAAACCGGATTGTATCTTATCCAGAGAAACCGACGGCATTGTCTACAAAGCGAACGTAGAGAACGAACTTACGGGATTGCGTTACGAGATTAGCTGTGCTCGTAAAGTCTCGATTCCAAAGAAGGGGAAAGGGAAGGGTGCATCCTGGCCCGTGCATTCTCTTTGCTACCATCGCGATTCGATCGTGATAATCTCGAGATTGTTTTCTCCACGGAGGTATTCCAACAAAATTTATCCTTTTCACATTGGATCTACCGATCTAGATTATTAATGATCTCGTTATATCAGCGATTAAAGATATTACTTATAACATATGTAACATTATAATATTTTCATATTTTAGATAAATAAATAAAGAAATTAATATAAAGTGTAATATTCTCGTTAATAATACGTATTCAAATATAATCAAAGTTAATTGAATATGTCGATCTAAGAAGTATATCTAATTAACTTATTCTTCCTTTCGATTTCAACAAAAAAAAAAAAATAATAATAATAAATAAAAAAGAGAAAGATGTTTCCTCAAAGAACATTCGTTTGAAGTAGCTTCGATCGTTCCGCCGATTAAAAAAGGAAATAAGGGCGAAAGAACCTGCCTTGGGCGTAGTTTAAAATACGCGTCATGAGAACCGCGCGCGTAAACTCAAGGAATTATTAATAGCGAAGAAAATTTAAATGCCCTCGGGTGCGAAGTCGGATAGTTACATTGCTAGATTATCATAGCTCGTAAAACCAGGAAAAGCTAGAGAAAAGAAGAGAGGAAAGGAAAAATTACAAAAAGAATGAGAAAAAGAAGAACAAAAAGAAGAAGAAGAAGAAGAAGAAGAAGTGGCTACAGTCTTGGCTTCCAACGTTACCTAATTCGATGTACGAGCTTCTTTTTCTACCCTTCTTACTTGCCCCCTACCCTTATCCACTTTCATCGTAGCAGCCCACTCGTCGAGCATAACGAGCGGTTAGCCGACGACAGCGTAGCGAACTCCTCTCTTTTCCAACGGGTCCTTATGAGAAAACTTTGTCGATTCTCTCCCATCGAGCCTTCTTCGAGTCTCTCGAGACCAATAGATACTACCGTACGTAAGGTACTTACAAAGCAAGTTAGCGTGCATACGAAAGCATCGAACGATCTACATGTAAAAAAAATCGCTAGTCGATTTTGAAGAGATTCGTTGTGACACAACTTCAGAGATTTTTTTTATCGAGTAGAAACGTAAACGATATATCTTTTTCTCCTTCTTTTCTCCTTCTTTTTTTTATATGTAATAAGAATTGTAGCTACACTATCCGAGGTGATAACAAATTTATTTAGACATACATGCTCTTCGATCAGTTCTTATTGATCTTGATAGAACGATTGTGTCTCCCTTTTTAACTTAATCCAAATTCGTTCTCCCCTTGTAAATACACTGTCGCTAAGAACGTCAGAAACTTCTCCGAGTTCTATTTAAACGTTTCACGAAGAGTTCGAATTTGTTCGTTCGATCGATAGTTTTCTTTCGTCCTCGATTTTTATTTAGAATTTCATCCTCCTAATTTTCCTTGTATTACATACGTACGTCTAAAAGGAACAAGATTGACATTGTCTTCGGTAATTTTCATTGTCGGATTTAAATGGCTTATTAAAAGAACATTTTTTTTTTAGTCTGGAGTACTTTCTTTTAGAAAATGACAATGAGATTATTCAGAGAAATCTTATGATAGGTACCATTGAATTCCATCGATTCGAATAGAAAATTGGTGCTATTTTAGGTAGGCCAGAAAGCACTTAACATATGTACCTAGCAGAAAAAGAAGATAAATGAATGTATAAGACGAAAAGAAGATTTCCATCCATTCCTTTTTCCTTGTTCTCTTTCTACTTCTCTCCCTCTTTTTTTCTTCGTCCGACGAGCTTTATTCGACTCGATCATATGGAACGTTTCTGCTTCGACTTCTTCACGCGATTCGAAGTTAATGTTCGCATGTAAAAGAAGAAGAAAGAAAGAGAGAGAGAGAGAGAGAGAGAAAGAGAGACAGGGAAAAGAAAAGAAATGAAAAGAAATCAACGGATAGAGTAAAAAAATGAATGGATCGAACGAGAATAAGAAAAAAGGGGAGTGTATCAGTGAGTACCAGAGGGAGGGAAACGAAAAGTGGTGATCAAAAAAAAGAGAGTACGGTCTTGATCGGTCTCACCGATTCCGAACGATAGAGTTACGTCCTCGAGCGATCTCGGATCCTTTCGAGAACGACTCTCATACTAGCAAAAAACGGCAGAGCGACTCTTTCGCGAACCACTCGTAATTCGTCGAAGGATCCTAAGAAGAGATCCCTGAATCAGCCGGACGTCTACGTTTTCATCGGAACATACGTGGCTCTGGTGTTTTCGATTCGAATTCTTTTTCTTCTTTTCCTTTTCTTTTCTCTCTTTTTTTTTTTTAACTTTCTACAACGAAAAAAATTATCTATTTTAGTACCTAGATTTAGAAATCCTAGAACTAGAATTAAAGGAATAGATCTCTCTCTCTCTCTCTCTCTTTTTAGTTTTTTAGGATTCCCAAAAATAGGGTGCTAACTTTATAACAAGCTTATTAAAGGGAAAGTCGGTAGGCGCGCTCGTTTATTCGTTCTACTTTCAGTAAATGGGTTCACCTCGTGGCTTCCACTCCCAAGAGCAACATCGTCTGGATTATGTTTGAGAGAGAGAGAGAGAGAGAGAGTATGCACACTCCCCGAACAGGCGCGAAAAGACATCGCGATTATGTATTCCGGTTGCTCACGTTTGCGACGACCCTTGAACGAGGCAAGTTCCTCTCCCTCCTCCAATCCTCGTCTCTTTTCACCTACTCTACTCTCCACCCTTCTACTTCTTATCGCTATCTCTCCACCTCCTCCTTTCCTCCCTCCGTCCATTCCGAATTCCATCGTTTTTCTAACCTCTTGTAATTTAATTCAAGTCGCTTCCCCTCATCGAGGATTTTATCCCAAAGCATGGACGACGACAAAGAGGATTACGGAAGGGCGGAGTGTTCGCTCACGTTCTCAGATCACGCTTCACCGTTCTTGTTGGAAAATTATTCGAAAAAATGGACCACATGATTAATAATTCCATTTTTTCTCCTTACTTTATTTATCTTTTTCTTGTTTTTTTTTCCTTTTTTCTTTTTATGTACATAAAGTGTTAATTCATTCCCGAATTCTGTACTGTGAAGAAAATATATCCTTCGAAGATCAATGATTTTTCACGATCTCGCGTAAAAGATCGACGACGATCACGTCCGTTTATCTTACGACTCTTAACTCGAGCTTTTCTTTCACGTAGGAGAGAAAAACGGGAGAGAGAAAAGAAAGAAAAGAGAAACGAGTTGGTCGGGGAAGACTCGTTCGGTCGTTCGGTGGAGATAAAACTCGACATACTCTTGGTGGCGATGCCCAATTCCCTGCTAACTTGCCCTGCCTCTTCCTCCTGCTTCTCCATCTCCTTCTCCTCTACCCCAATTAAGTCGATAACGAACGTCGTTCTCCCGCATTCGTCGAAACTAAAATGAAGAAGGAAATAAAAAGGGAAAGAAATGTGAGGCGAGAGAGCGTATCCGCTCAAGCGGAATATAATAATATACTGTCGAGAGAAACGTGCCGACGTCGATGGAGCGAGAGCCCCGTCTCTCGTTCGATCGATCCGCTCTGTTCCGCGTCGACGTCGACGAGCGGCCAACCGGTTGGGAGGCAGAAGGAGGTGGGTGCCTCCGTGTGCATTGCTGAAAGTAGTAGAGTCGGGGAGTTGGAAGTAGTAGTGGTGATGGTGGTGGTAGTAGTGGTGGTGGTGTTGGTGGTGATGGTGGTGGTGGTGATGGTGGTGGTGATGGTGGTGGTGGTCGACGAAGGGAGGAAACAAGTATCGCCTCGTAAAACGGGGTTTATCCGCAAAATTCTAATATTTATTCATACCCATCTTGCTGCGGGGCGACGGTGGCTTCGGCAGGCAGCACCGTCGGTGATCGACCGGGTGGAAAAGCGTTCTCGAAATCCCCGAGGGACGAAAAGTGGATGGCAGGATTACCCTTTTCTATAAGGCGCAGCCACTAGGTAGAGAAGGAGAACACTTCTCTATATACCTACCTATATACTTTGATTATGTATTGCAATATCTATATAAGTCGTACGTACGTACGTATGTATGTATGTGTGTACATACTCGTAAAACAATCTCTATCTAATATATACTTTTTTTCTTAATGATTACTGTTCTCATCTTTTTTCGATTTAATTTAATCATTCATTCGTTAGGAGGTAGAGATTGGACTTAAAAATTTAATATACTAACGAAATGATCTGATATAATCGTGCTCGTTGAAATAATTTTCTTGTCAAGAACAAATGTCGGATGTAAAAATTAATATAATATCATAGGGAGATTGTGCAGATAATTACGGATGAATTAGAGAAAATGAAAAGTATCGTTTAACATATAACATTAATTTTAAATAATGTAATAACTTTAATATTCAAAATGTCTTACTATTACCTAAAACATATATCCACTTTTTTGAATATCCTTCGTACGAATTAGGAAGAAAAGGCAGCGATTTTCGTGGTTGGCCAAGCGAGAGAAGTCACGGTAAATGAACGTAGAACAAAAGGGATGATGGCCTGAGAGTACCCTGAATGAGTACGAGTTCGTTAAATGCATGTATTAAATCGTCGATGATCGCGCGAGCGAATCTTCGAAGGTCGTTGTTGCAGTCGAGCTAGCGTTTCTATCTTCACCACTACTGCTAGGACAAGCACAGTACTTCTTTACGAACCCGACCACGATGAGATCGTTAGAGGCTCGATTACTCGCAGTAGGGTTACCCCATGAATCGCCCTCGATGTAGCGGCCCGTGATACAATGCGGATAAACGTAATTCTTCCGCACCGACCGGATGACTAAGTCTGCATTTCTTCGAGCTCCCTTTTTCTAACCCTTTTTTTCTTCCTTTGTTTAAGACGTATAGAGATTTATTTCTTTTATTTTTTTTTTGATTTCTATTTTCTCTTTTCCCTTTTTTTTTTTTTTTTAAAAGAAAAAAATATATAATCTTGCAAGTTTACCAGCATAAGTGTCTGCATTTATTTATAGTTCAACATTTAGATATATTTATCCGTCGAAAACGAAAACGAAAATAAAGATAGTCGGGAGTATGTTTACGTCGGTCCCATCGTTATCGCTTCTCGGCGTCACTTAATTTTCTCGAAAAAAGGTTCGATGGACTTGGCTCTGTTTACTTGTTACGCGGACCTCTGAAACGTAAGCGCGTTGTCCCGAAGAGGACGACGAGAAAAGAGCACTTATCGATGTTTAAGGTATCGTTTGGCTTCGATCACCAGAATTCGATGTTATCCGGCGATTCGTTCGAGGAACGAACAAACAAACAAACGAATAAATACGAAGGGGACGATCGAAGTAGTATTAACTCGCCTCTGAATTATTTGAAATTTCATTTATATTGCTCTTCTGTTAAATCAATTTTTTTTTAATCAAATAATTCTCTCTTTCATACACACATAGTCTATCTTTTATATTTCTTTATTGATTATATATTTATTAAATAATCTGCATTAATTCTTTATCTGTATTATTCGTTATAATTATCTCTTTCGATATTATGCAATTTAATTTTTGTTATTATTAATAATATTGCGCTCTGTTCAATATATGTTAGGATTCACTTTATGTTAGGATATCTTCTTCATGAAAATAAACTTTTCCTTTCATTTCTAGATATATAAATTTTCGTTTTCGTAGAGAAGGGAAAAAGGATATCTTTCGGTTATAGATTGAAACCCCCCATACGATTTTCTCTAGTCGAACGTCCACGACGATGACATCGTTTTCGTCGATCTGTCGTGAAGCATTCGCGAAGAGTGAGAGGGAAAATCGAAAAGAAGTTCTATGCGTGTCAAAAGCTCTCTAGGGACCGTTTCGAACGAGACGAGTCCAAATTGCCGAGCAGCAGGTTTATCGTTTTCATGAATTTCGAAGATGCGCGCTCGGAATCCTAATCAGTTCGAACCCCTATGCCTACATCTCGATATCGAGAGACGTTCCTTTCGACGACAAGTAAGGATGCGTAATCCGTGAACGCGTACCAAATATCAAATGATCGCGACCGGTTATACCAGCTTGTCGAGGGTGTTTTATTTTTTATTCGAATTAACTTGACTTATATTTTATTATCCTCTTAAACCCTAACGTTTCCTTTTGTTAACATTAAAACTGACTGATCTTGCTGGTAAAATATCTGAATATTATAATCTGTATAATTAAATATTTTATATATTTAGTAACATAAATATTACATATTCGTTTTGCAGTCATATATATAACATAACGTCTTGCAGATATATATGTTTATAAATTTCTTATTGTATTACAAAGAGACTGCAAACAGAAGTTAAAGGATTGGTACAGGAAGAATATGTATACGATAGTGAGATAATGCAATTGGACAGAGAAGCGTTAGTGGTTTGGAAATAGAAGAGTTCAAACTATCGAGTAACGAGAGTGCTGTCGTACGTCCTCGCTACGAAGAGCAACGGGTTTCGATGTTTTTCCTTCGTACGGTAAAGTAACGTGTGCGCACTTGGTATGTTATTTCATACCGCGTGTCCAGTAGCCTTCAGGCAACTTTTCGCTAGTACAAAGTTAGGTTTCGTCGTCGGTTATCTTCGACGGCTTCCCTAAGACTTTTCTTCTCGTTCTTCGATCGTACTTTTTGATCTCGATTATCGTCGAACCTTTAACTCGACTGTATATTCCCCGCGTGTACTCTTTTCGAAAATGAAAAGATACCACGATATATATGCATTTTACTCGTGAAAATGATAGATAATAAAAATGTATAGGGTATCGGAACAGAGGCCAAACAATGACTGAGAAATACAACTCGAATGGACACAAATCCCTCGAAACGTAGGAAGCACCCTCGTAGAAATCACTCGGATGTCTTTCCAAGCCATTACGCGACGTATCCCTTCACGGAAGGGCGTGTCTTTTAATTGGGTGGAAAGAGTCGATAAGATGGCAACTTTTCTCTCCTGTTTTGTTAGACTGAAACAGTCGGAACTCGGTGTCTGGAAACATCCGGATCGTCTTCATTCTCGAAGATGGAACGCCATGAAGAAAGGATGGACCACAGCTGGTGCTCTCAAGAGGAACAATGTCTATTTTTCTATTTCTCTCTTTCTCTTTCTCTTTCTCTCTCTTTCTATCTTCATTTTTATCTTTCTTACTCGCGTAGAGAACATTACAACTTGTACAATTTTTTCTCTTTTTCATTGACGCTCATACTGTCCAACTTTTAATTAAACGTCGATGCGAACAAAAAATACTCTCTTGGCACGGCCCAGTTATATTTTTCTAGTTCTCTGCTATTTCTATCGTTGCGATGAGGTTTACGTTACCGATCGAAAACGAGGTTTAAGAGAGAAAGAGGAGTGTCGTTATCGCCGCAAAAATTTTCCGTTTTGACGGCACTCCGGGGAATCATTAAAGTCACTTTGCGTCGGTGAATGAGACGCGAAGAAGGGAGGGGTCTTATGAAAAAAGAGTTGATATACGAGAACGGCTGGAAACCATCGTTACGTTACTTCGGCCTGTGATAAATTAGAAATCGATCCCTTTCGAGTCGTGGACGATTAATCGACAGGATAATCGCGTGGAATCTTTCATAAATCATCTACCGTAAGAAGAGTAGGTAATAAGGGGAAGAATCCTTCGAGGAATTTCTTTTGGAAAAATCAAGAGATCTTTCGTTATTTCGAATGGTATTATCAATTAATTAACTTTCAAATTATGTACGTTCACTTTCAAATTATGTACAGATAAATAAATTAAAATTAAGAGCGCTTGACAAGAGGATTATATATTTAAAAGTTGCCTTTTTCTTTCCTCGAGATGTTTTCTTAAAGGAAAATATCGATAATTATAATCAATTATCTCTGAGAGATAAAAAGGAAAAGGAAAGTGCATTGACTTTATTATTTCACGGTGAGAAAATCTTATCAAAATGTAACCTCCTACGATTTTATTTTCATCAAACGTAATATGATTACATTTAATTTTAAAACATTTTTTTTTTCTTTTTGTTTACAAGCGTCATGAATTCGCCTTCGCTTCGAAGTTAGCATTCGCACGAACATGTTTGTTCTCGTCTGGTACTCGTGTACGCGTTTACTTCGAATTATTAATCTCTCGTTTCTGTGAGCGCAAAGAAATGGTAAACAATATGCGCGTACAATTAATTTACTGGCGTAGCATTTTGCCTTTTAATTAAAAAGCGCTTTCCGCGGAGTGAAAGACGGTTCGGTGAACGAGAGCGGAATTCTAATTAAAAATAAAAAAAATAAACAAACAAGAAAAAATAAGGGTAGGGATAGCAAGAAAGAGAAAGAAAAAGAAAGAGGGAAGAAGAGAAGATCGTATTCGGCATTATTATTAGTGGCCTTATAAAAAATTCTTTATTCCTTTTTTTTATAAAATATATTGTTATGCTTTATATATGAAATTACATTCGGTTTTATTCGGAAAAAATTCATTTTTTATTTCCTCGCAATTAGATAGGTGTATCTTTATTTTTACCTATAACCTTTTTTAATAATTACCTTCAATTAAATATTTTATTTGAGACTTATTTCGAGGAAAGATCTGTAAGTATTTTCTTTCTCGCGAAAGATCGAAGAAAAAGAAATTGAAGATTCAAAAGTAAAGAATCGACTGGCATGAACTTAATAATCGTGGCGAATGTAATTCGAGCGGATAAACTAATCGAATTAGACGGTAAGCCGAGCATGTACGTTCTCGATACCGAACGGTTCCGGGTTCTCGATAGCATCGAGACGATCGAATAAAGCTGCTGTTGAAAAAGTAAAGCAGGAGACAAAAAGAGAGAACGTTCTTCTTTATTCTACTAGTTTTATTTTTTCATTCGAAAGAAAAATAAAAAGGAAGAAAGAGAGAGATAGCATTGAACATTAGAATTCACTCTCTCTCTCTCTTTCTCTCTCTGACTCTCTCTTCACTTCTCTGTCTATATTTCTCTAGTAAAGTTTTCTCTATCAATATATCTACATTTAATTAATTTACTTTGTGTTTCTTATTATCGCTAATTATTATTATTTATTCAATTTTGTTACAAATTATGTTACATGCTGTTTTCTTTTCTAAAGCAAGAATCTTAGCAGTAATAAATATTCTTCTCTCTCTTTCTCTCTCTCTCTCTCTTTTCTAGTCACGGCAAAATGGGGAAGAAGAAGCTCGTTAATGTTTAAAGCGACTTCCAACCCTTAACTCGCGCGCATACACGTCGGGGTAGAGGTTGGTGTTAATAAATCAAACGACTGTACCACCGACGGGGTCGAAAATTTGCGCTCGCACGGCGGCCACGGAGTGCGCATGTACCTACGATCTGGCTCCATAATAGGTCGCTTAATAATTCCGTGGTAGGAGAAGTTGGAAGCGAACTAGCAAGCAGCAATTAATTGTCCATTTCGCATGTGCGAGCTTGTATATGAGAGAAACGCACGAGAACCTAAGCGATTCGTCGACGAATTTCAAAGCTTGCTTCTCTCTCTCTCTTTTTCTCTTTTCCTCTCTCTCTCTCT
>NC_057690.1:6087822-6262881 GCF_014466175.1 Vespula pensylvanica | reverse complement strand
CTCTCTGTCTCTCTTTCTTTTTCTGTCTGTCTGTCTCTCTCTCTCTCTCTTCCTCTCTCTCTTCCTCTGTTATTCCATTTTGCTCTTTTTCCTCCTTCGTACATGGTCGACCTATTTTCTCCACGAATCTACCTAGTTTCCCTCTTTTTCCTTTTTGCAAGAACACTTTGACAACAGGACAAAAGTGCTCGTTTGTGTAAATACAAATAAATTGAATCCACATCCGCATCGTTTTCATCATCCAAAAGATTTATAATTTTCAAATGAAACTTTTCTATCGCATTTACTTTTTATTAATAACATCTCATAATTTGAAGATCGATCAAATAAGACCAAATCATATTTTATACAAAAAACTTGGATTTTGAATCGAGCCGAGACATTTTCTCGGTAAGTTGAGAATACCTTTAGGAGCTATCAAATAAGAAAACTCCATTGGGACGGTATTACGAATTTATTTATCTAATAGTCAAGCACCGAAACGAAGACATTCGTCGAGAATTTCTACGAACGTTACTATCCAGTTGGCTTCATGTTACATCGTTTCTCGCACGAACGATCTTTTCGACTTCTTTCTCGCATATAAATACGAGGCAAGGAAGTTCGTAGATTCAGCGTTGATCGGAGCTAGGTATATCTATTTCTAGTACCTACGAATTCTCCCAGGAGACGTAGATAAAAGATGGAAAAGAAAGAGAGAGAAAGAAAGAGGATAAAAAGAGAACTTTTCGATGAATCAATTTATACTGACTTAGGCAAACATTTGCTTACGCTCACGCACAACAAACACGAGTTTTTTCACGTAAATACGCCTGTCTGAGAAAAGAATTAACTAATACAAGATAGAATACGAACGAGCTTTTGGCACGAATCACGTTAAGCGATAATTCATTCTAAACACCGAACGGACGAAGTACATATATCCATTTACATTGGATAGTCCCATGTAAGGAGGTTTATCGGCGCCTGTCTCTTTCTTTGTGTATGTATACCGATCTGAGTAGCGGCAAATGTAACGGAACTTTTACGCCTCCACGAAATGAATACGAAACGATTCACTTAGTACATTATTTGGTGTGAAATAATGACATTGGAAGGATACCAAATGGATTTGCATTTTCTTCCTTATATCCGAAAAAGACAGTAGAAAGGGAAAGAGAGAAAGAGACAGAGAGGCGTTACAATGCTAAGGTAACATCGGAGGTAGACGATAACGGTTGTTATCCTCAATAACGAGCATCTCTTCTTTCTTTATGAGCATTCCGATCGTGGCACCTGTGCCTTGCCTTCGCCATTTTACGATCGAAGACAACAGAGCCTTTTGTCTCGAAAAAAGCGCGTACTCGTACGGCTTATCGCCGTACGAATTGGGAACGTTCGAATCAATTTCATAATGGGAAAAAAAGAAAGAAAGAGAGAGAGAGAGAGAGAGAGAGAGAGAGATATGAAAGGATGAGTCGAGGAAAAAGCTCGTCTTTTATGATCGGTAGCTTCGTTGGTATATACGTACATACATGTAGTATCCTTACTATCCGCGTTCACTAAGGTCACCATTTTCTATTGAACACATTCGACGAACCCTCGATCGTTATCGGCCTATTATAGTCGACGCAGTAAATGGGAAAAGACGCGCAAAGCAATTCCGTCGTAAAATCGTTCGATCGTGCCACAGCCGATGGAAAATGTCGAATTTAGCTGATAACACTACGATGATGGCAGTTTTCATACGAAAGACATTGCTGCAAACTTAATAACGTGCTTATTTCAGGCATATTAAGAAAAATTCTTGCTTCGTGTTTCATAAACCAGTTACGTGATAATTGCTCGATAAGAAGTCGATTAAATTTATTTATAGATTCTTTAACTTTCGCGTGGATAATTATCATACGGAACTTTTTCTGTTTTTTATGATTTATTCATTTGACTGATATATATTTTATCAGCCAATCACGAATTTGTGAATGGGTGTTCATATTTTTCTTCCTATATTAATAACATTCATCCATTTTACAATGCATGGATAGAAACAAACGATTATTAAAAGTTCATATTTACAAAAAAAATTCTCCTAATGTTCAACGAAAAGGTAAATACTAGATGTGTTTAATAAATCATCGAATATAATAAATCAAATGAAATTCGTTCGTGAGCAACGATATCACCATTTACAAATAAATCGACACGAGTAAAACAGACGACGCATCTAGTCGTTATTAATGCGACCGAGATACAGTTGATAGTTCTTCATAAATCATAATCCATGTTACTCCCGCATATATGTAGTACCTAAATATAGAAATACTTATGTAGGTATATACAGTATATAATAAGAAGATATATACGTAAAGGAATAAGAGAGTTCAACTACCTTTGGTGTCTGACACGAGCAGCTTTAGTATTTTGTAGGACCTCAGTAAAAATGTTTCAAAAATTTTAAACATTAAAATATGTATAATATAATGAACACTATTTTAAAACTAATCGAGCAATTGGTTTAAAGGGAATACTTACAATTTGTTACTATAATTAACAATAACTTACAAATAAAATAACAGATCGATAGACGTATTCCTATTTAAAAAAAAAAAACATGAGGTATGCATAACTTTAAACAAAATTGAAATATTCTATTTCCATGAAAAATTACAAGAATACTTTTCGCTTCATGGTGATTACACAAAAAATTACTTGAAAATTTTTAGCGAAGCGTAACGAAGTCGGCAGATATTAATTTCGATTCATATCGATATTCGAAATTGATCTCAGAATTGAGGACCTACTCTCGTTACTACGCTACGAATAATCAAGAAGAGATATCGTGGCCGTGCTATCTTTTAATGAAGAATCTCCCTTATATTTGCATTTCCCGATGTCTAGATTAAAAATTCTGCTTCGAAAATATACAACGATCGAAGGGTATAATCGTTCGTTGTACATTAATGGAGGAAGAAAAAAGGAGAGAAAAAAAGAGCTTGGGGTTAATATAAATGAAGGGTGGATCGAGATTAATGCCTCGGTGAACGACCGAAAGGAAAGAATGAGATGAGGGGGAGAAAAAGTAATGACGATTTTGATCGCGATTCGAGTCGCCGCCATTGCGATTGCCGGTCGTAGTATCAGAGCTTTCTGTAATTTGTGCTATAATATTTTTCGAAGCTCTTTACACTTTCTCGAGCAAGGCCTGCCTTTCCTCGGGCAAAGAGTAAAGAAAGAAAAAGAAAGGGGGAGAGAGAGAGAGAGAGAGAGAGAGAGAGAGAGAGAGAGAGAGAGAGACTTTACAAAGCGGTTTAAACTTTCGACCAACGAAGGAACTCGAGGTTTAATTTGGCGCGCATTAATGCGCCCGGAAAACTTGAAGGGAAAGTTCAAGCGACTAGACGAGGATACTTTTGCATTTTCATATCCCGTTTGATCTAGAAAGAAAGGAACTGTTAAAAAATGAGTCGGTAGCGTGAGTCATGCGTGGGATACATTTTACAAGTTTGCTTTTTCGCAGAAATTCCTAAAAATAGTTGAAAGCGATAATAACCCGTAGCATATACCGTCGAGCAAATTCTATGATCTATCGTTAATATCATCGTCGATTATCACGATGATATAAAATATAAATTTTCTCGACTATATGGAGAAAGGGAAGCCGAATAATACTATACATATACACGAAAGGGAGAAGAGAGCGTACGTATGAAGCACGCTCGGCGGCAGACTTTGCCAAGTGCTTTCACGCGGATTTAAAGGGCCGAAAGCGAAACACGCGGAACATGAAAAAAAAAGGAACAGAAAGAAAAAAAAAGCAGGAGTGGCGATTACCCCAGGACGAGCCACCACTCGCTCTTCTCTCTCCCTCGTTATCTCCTCTTCTCTTTTTCGAAGGGCAATCGCACGTGGCGAAACGTACCGACTTCGCTCGTGCTCGCATTAACGAGTACGTGATTTGAAAGTAAAAAAAAAAAAAAGGAGAGAAAGAAAAAAGAGAAAGAAAAAAGAAAGAAGGAAAAAAAGAGGTACCAAAAGGACGAAAACGCTTGCGGAACGATTCGAGGTGACTAGAAGCGGAGCTATCTCGACCGCGAAGGGATCGATAAAAAAAATGATCGGGAATATCGAGGACAAATGGCGAGAAATGAAAAACGAGCATCGAAAAAGGGGAGACGATTGTTATTCGGTAAAAATCATTTCGATCGAGTTACGTTCGAGTCTTTCTTTTTTTTTTTTACTTATTTTCTAACTTATTATATTGTTCCTTTAGAATGTACTTTCATCGTTCTTTTGAAAACTCCAAACAAGACGGGTAATGCGGCTGAGAAACTAAAGCCTTTACGTAATCCATTAAACGCACGATCGCATCGTTCTCCTTGACCTTTGCCTTCTTATCGTAGCTTCGCGTTCGCGTTCTCTTGCTGTTTTCGGCGATCGCAGCCTGAAGAAAAGAGGAAGACGATAAAGGAGATAGGATAACGCTCGCACTGCCGGAGGGTGGAAGAGGTCAAGCGCGATAAGTTCGGTTGCTCCTTCTCGTTCTTGCCAGGCTCAACGATCGAGGAAGAAAGAAAAAAGGAAAGGTGAGACAAGGAAAGAAAAAGAGAAGGAAGAAAAGTGGTACGGTGGTGGCGATCGGTCGAAAGCACGGCTTATTCCAAAGTTATTTTTCACGGGGAGCTGAAAAATTGGCGCTTCTCCGAAATCGGAAATCCATTACGGTAACAGAGGGGCCCGCCTATAAGGAACGAAACGGATGGTCGTTTCTTGTAAGACTTTACGCTACCTACTCTTTCGATCGAAGAAAAGAAAGAAACTACGTTCGATCGATTTTCCCGATCGCGTCTCGGTTCTTACTTTTAAAAGAAAATACTATTGTCTTTTTCGTTTTTCTTTCCTTCAATTGCCGTAAAATTTCTTTAAGGTTATTGAATTTTTCTATGGATGGGTTTACGCGTTCATAAATATTATATATCAATCGTTGGATCGATCCGATCGAGGTATTCAATAAAAAAAGAAAACAAAAAAGAAAAAGAAAAATACTAAAGTTTAAAAATTTAGTCTACTATATTCATTGTTCTTTAGCATCTTCTTCGCTCGAAGCAGTTTTCGACCGTAAAGATCCGATCGCTTCTCGATTATCTCAAGCAAAAGCATTTCTATCGTTCGTTCTACGATCACGATGAGAGAAAGGAAGAGAAACGATAATCCGTTCGAGTTTGCCGAGTAGTAGAAGGGCCTGCCTTAGGAAGAGTTCACCGTGAAGATTTTCAATTATGGTAAAAAGTCGAGAGAATCCTCTTGGAGTACCGTGGCAGACAAGAGAGAAAAAGAATGGGCGAGGAAAAGATTTTTTTTTGGAAGCTTCGAGCATGAACCAAGATCACGTACGATGGAAAAGTAAACGTCGCGAAAATTAGAGCCGCTCCCTCCTTTCGCGTTTCCACTAGGCGAGAGGAAAGGCAGGTGGTACGAGCGAAATATCTTCTCTCGCTATCTCTTTTTCTTTACTGTTCCGAATTCTTCGGAGAGGAAGCAAGGGCGACCGCGACAATGTCCGAGAAGATCGTGGCAATCTCTTATTTTCCGCGCGACCGATCCGCACGGTGCGAATTGGAAAACGCGAGCAGAAAGAAAATCAAGCCGATAGGAGGCAAGCATGAAGGAAGTAAGTAAGGATGGAAGGAAGGAAGGAAGGAAGGAAGGAAGGAAGGAAGGAAGAAAATAAAGAAAGGAAGGAGATAAAAAAAGAATAAAAATAGATAGAGAGAAGCGAAGGACTCTAGGAGGATTTTCGTTTGGCGACGTTCCACGCTTTGTGAGATCTTCCCGCCCCCATGCACGAGGAGATAATATACGTTCACACTTATAGAAGATTCTGTGCGTGAGACGAAGAGATAGAGAGATAGATATCGAGAGGAAGAGAGAGAGAGAGAAAGAGAACATGTGAACGCACGATATCATGGATTTTCGCGACACCATACGAAGTAGAAAGGTCGGCTTCGGGTTGAAAGCTTTCCTCTCTTCGTTTGATATCGATTTAATTCTACCGACACCTTCCCCTTCTCCAAGAATCTTACGCTTGGTCGAATTTATTCTTCCTCTTTTTCTTTAACCGATTGCGTAAAACTCATTGAACTCATTGAAAATACGACGAGAGAAGAGACGATGGGTAAAGGCGATATGGGAAGAAAGAGGAAATAAGGCCGCGGTTAGCCATCCCGTAATAATATCTACTGGCACGTTGGAATCAGATTATCCACTTTGCGTCGGCTAGGAACACGGATCATTGGTATCGCGAAAGGGAAAGAAAGAGAGATTAGAGTTTTGCAAAGGAAAGAAAAAGGGACGATTATTATAGTATCGATGGGTCGCTGATTTTCCGTTCGGTTGAAGCAATCTGGAATAGGGAAAAGGAAATTTGCTAAGTGGAAATAAGTGGGACGCTAATCAAGTGATTTATGAAGAAGAAAAAAATGAAGTTAACAGTAATATTCGTTAATTAAGATTGGAATGTTATAACAAATATTAGATATTCGATATGACTTATACAAAAGTATTTCTACGAGAATCGAAGAAGAATTTTTATTCCATAGATCGAACGAACTTGTTCATTAATGATCCATGAATGGAAAATGGTACGAATGGACTTAATTCGTGTAATGCAATTAAATCGTGAGCTACTTTCGCAAGAAAGAGAAATGAAAAAATGTATCTCGATACGTCTTATCGAAAAAAGGAAATTGATTATTTATGAAATTATAAATAAGGAAAAAGAAAGAAAGAAAGAAAAAGAGAAGAAAGAGAGATCTTTTTTCTGATAAAAATCTAATTTAAATCGTTTCGAGAAAGATGGATTATCAATCTCGGCGATTATCGCCTCTAGAGTATGTTTGAAACACCGATACCATCTCGAAATTGTATCGGGACACCAGATAGGATTACCGATCTGTCCTACATAAATATTAATTGCTCAGAATGTAAGCATGCGACGGTAAGAGACCGCGGTAAATCGTTCGTCGGCTTTTGTTCCCCTGTTCGCTCTCGCCTATAAATCTCGTAGTAGAGAAAGGGTGAAGTAGAAGGAGGAGAAGGAAGAGTAGGAGAAGGATGCGTCGTGACCAGTGTCCCAGGTGGTCCGCATCTGCAGAGAATAGGTACTTTATACACTTTCTAAGATGTACGGCACGACCTACTCGAAATAAATGTTCCTTTCTCCCCCACTTCTATTTCTTTCTTTCTCTTTTTCTCTTTCTCTTTCTTTTTCTCTCTTTCTCTCTTTCAGTTTCTCACTCAACGTTCACGATTAAAATTCGATTAGCGATGCATGACACTACGAACAGGCACTGGCTTTTAAAAGGGTTCCAGCTGCTCGAGGTTAGAATTGTTTAAAAAGTCTAGCTAGAAGAATTTCAGTAAGTTGAGAAAAGAATGTTAAGGATAAAGTATGAAAATATTTTTCTGTATATATTTTTAGAAATATCTCTTTATAGATAAATAGAAGTAAGTTAGGAGAATAAAAGAAAATAAGAATTTTCATGATAGATCGATGGAAATACTGTAGAATCGATTCGAAACCTTTCGACGTATCTATCGTTTGGCTCTTCTCCCATCTATGCACGTGAAGCACGTACGCGTGGGTGAGTTTGCAAGGGGTACACATATCGATAGAGGACGAGAATGAAGAAAAAAGAAGAAAAATCCAACGATCCTCGTGGATTGAACCCGACGGAGTGTATAATAATCGCAGAAGAAATAGAAAAAGAGAGAGAGAGAGAGAGAGAGAAAGAGAATATGTGTGAAAGAGAAAGAGAGAGGGAAAAAAGAGAGGGAAAGAGAGAGATATATTGGAACGATCTCTCTCACTCTTCTACGCTCTTATACTTTGTCTCTCTTTATCTCTCGAGACCCACATGAGTCTCTTTCGCGACCCTCGACCCTGACGAACACACGATGAAATCGCCCTCGAGACTGAGCTCATTAATAATCGTTCGATGAACATGCTCCTAAGTTTACGCTTTTGCGTTTTACATCCAGCTTCACCCTTTATCCTTACAATATACATATATCTACATTTCATTCCTTTTATTAGCTACATTTTAATACCTACCTTTAATACTTTAATACCTACATTGTAATAAAGGATATTCCTAATAATCAACGTTTATTATCCATGATAACAAATGATAACGGTAACAAAGAATAAAGATCTATTCATTGTACACATAAAGAAGGATTTAGTAGGAAATTTTTCTTCATTTTCTTTTTTTTTCTTTCTTTTTTTTCGTGAAAAGAAAGTTTTCTAAATTGTGATGTAACCAACGCAAATTCGCCTGTATTCGATGAATATCGGGAATGATCGTTGATAAAGGAAGAAGGTTTTATCCACGATTTTACGTTTTAGAGTTGATAGCCCCCAAACGATAGGACTCGTAGAGCTCGATAAACGTTTCGCCGTTAAGCTCTCGTTGGTGTATTACCCGTCGTGCTACAGTTTTGACCGAAAGCGTTCGTGGAAATACGTAGGATTCGTATCGTTCACCGCTTCTCGTCTCTACCAACGCGTTTTCCAAATTGGACACTCAATAGGATTGCTATTGAACGCGGAGCTTCGTTCGTCACGATGATTCCTACATGATCTAGATCAATCGATACTATGACAAGTTCTCTCATGCCGATTATCCATCATTAATAATTCGAACGTTATTACAAATATATCGTTCGTAAGTATAAATCGATCTATTCCATTCTCCTTTCGATAATTATTTAATTATTAATCAATGCTCAAATATTTCTTGTTCTTTTATTCTTTTCATTTATTTATTTCTTTTTTTTTTCACAGACCGCTCGATACGATATCCAAACGAAATATCATACAGAATAATGCTCTCATCGGTTTGCACGACCACAAGAGCTGCTAATAATATGACCGTTCGTTAAAAACGATAGTTAGCTAACGACCTGAAAATGAATTACAGAGACGTACGCGAATAATAGCTTTCGATGCTTAATTATCCATACTTTATATAGATTTGCTCGGTTTCGCTTGTCGATCGAATCAACGGGGGTGTCGGTTGAATTACTTAGAATGATGAAAAATGTAATTACGATACGGTCGATAAATCAATAATTTTGTAGCGTTTCAAAGGCAATGTCATCGATATACTATATATTTTATTCGAGCTTCCCCTTTTTCTCTCTCTCTCATTCTCTCTAGCTCGATATCATTATTACGTGAATATCGATCGATTTAAAAGTTCGTTAAAAGTTATATGTAAGCGACGATCGTGAATATTGAAAGAACATCCTCGAATATTCTCGATGAAATAATAAAAATATAAGCATACTCATTTATATTAACTCGAAAGAGAAGCATGCCGAATAATTAATATCAAAGCGTATAGCTAACTCGGTACGATATTATAATTAGCACTTTCATAGATGTGGTCGAAACGAGTATTATCTACATGCTGCATCTACAATCGAATAAACTAAAAGCTTTGATTTCATGGTATTATTAACGAGCGCAATGTTAATAACCGAGCAGGTCGCAGCGTGCAACGCACATATGAGATAGTCGTAGGAAATCTTCAAAAGCTCGTATATAACTATCGAAGGCGCCAAGGACACTTAGGTTCCTTGATGCAGACGATTTATGATGAGACTTGGCTACCATCGAAGCGATTGGATTGAAGGACCATAAACCAGAAACAATTACTGTCTCTACCGTCAAAAAGTATACACAGTTATTTTCTGAAATAGTAAGCCGTTAAAATCTTCTTGAATAATTTCAGACTTATGTACGTAACACTAATCTAATCGTTCATTGACTGAAACATAACTTGCTCCAAACCGCACCGGTCTCTCGTAGGAACTAATTAAAAGGAATTAACATTTTTCGCTATCATCTCAAGTATTATAATTTATTATCTTAATTATTTTACTTGCAAATTTTGTACGAATCGTAATATAGTTATTATTGTTAACTATCGAAAGTATTTAAACTTAATCAGATCGAGGCATTTCTATTTCGCAACGAGACGCGATAACACGTACAGTTAAATTTTGTCGCGAAAAATAATCGTACCTCGGGAACAACGTGCGATTTTCGAGCAAGCTAGTTTCCCCGTGTGAAAGTCGATCGAATGAAACAACAATCGCGTTTCAACAGGGTCTATAGAACTATGTAACGACTTGGTAAATTCATGTACATGCATAGGTAGCGGCGAAGATACGACGATTTCTATCTTTCCTGCACATAATTTCCGATACTCGGTGCTACCCTCTTCGTATTTCCAGTTATCTACGTACAACCAAGAAGAAAATCTAGATCGCTTTTAAAGCCACGAGATTCTCACGCGAGCAAACGTTTCTCGATTCTTACCTATATTTCGCGCGACGACTGTACGACCGCTGGTTAATAGCCATGCAAGGAGCAGCCCACCGAGCAGACCTTTCCGTCGACCCTTGCGGCACTCCATGGCACTCAGATTTCGAGCTCCGACTACGCCTGCAAGAAGAGAACAAGGATATTTTCATTACGAGCTGCTTTCCTTTTTTCATATTTTTTTGGATGAATCATTATCAATGTTATGAAACCATAATAAGAAATAATAATTCAATACCAAATGTTTCTACAAATTTCAAATATTTTCTTTTCATTTTTAACATCTCTAATAAGATTTTTTCGTGTGATTTAAAAAATCTAAGAACCGAATCAACTATCATCCAGCATATTAGTCCAAAGGAATGGTTTCTCGTACCAATACGCAGCTGCCATCAAGGATGAAGGCCATAAATCAGCTTAATCCGCCGAACCGAACAAATAAAACAAGTAGAGAGATATGGAATGAAAGTGTTTGTGTTTATGTTTGTGTGTATGTACGTGTCAAAAAGAGAAAGGGAGGATGGCTTGGGTTGGATTGGGGAGGGAAGGGGAGGAGGAGGACGTGGAAAAAGAGGCGTGGGTCGAATGTATACGTGAATGTGGGTTAACGAAGGCAAAAAGGAAAACAGTTTCGGCATCAGCATTTCGGCGTTTACCGAGCGCCGCACAATAGGATACCTTCGAATGAAAACATTCTACCCTGGTTTGCACGAGAGCGAAAAGATGAGCGAACGAGAGAGAAGAGAGAGAAAGAGAGAGAAAGATAAAGAGAACGCCGTACGCAGGGAGATGGAAATAGAGCGAAAGAGCGCCGCTGGCGTAGAATCCTCTTTTCCATCCCTCTCCCTCCCTCTCTCTCTCTCTCTCTCTCTCTCTCTTTCTCTCTCTTCTTTTTCTCTTTCCCTTTCTCTCTTCGATCGTTGCACCCACGTTTCGCGCGTTACCACACGACGAATCGTGAAAATGCACGGGCCATCGCGCCGAAAACATCGTTTTTTCGGTAAAACAACACACGTAGTTTTGAAAAAAGAAAAATAGAGAGAGAGAGAGAGAGAGAGAGAGAGAGAGAGAGAGAGAGAAAGAGGTGTGTGCGAGAAAAAAAAATATATATATTTATTTATTTATTTTTATTTTTTTCTTTTTCTTTTTTTTTTTTTTGTTCATTCACTGGCACAAGACCAGATCTCGCAATGCGTAGATCGCGTTTTTATTCCGAAAGAATTTTGAAATATACAAGATGAAGCAACGAACGAACCCATTAAAAATCTCGACCTCTTTCATACATGAAATTTCTTTTCCTATTTCTTTTCCTACGATTTCTACTCGATGGCGTCCGCGAAAAATTAATGATGAGGTGCATACACTCGTGAAGACTCACGAGCGACCAAGCTTTGTTTTCTTTCTTCCTTCCTTTCTTTCTTTCTTTCTTTCTTTCTTTCTTTTTTTCTTTTTCTTTTTTTCATGCTCAGCACATTACGCTAATGCTTCTAAGGATTGAAATAGAGACAAACAGAAAAAGAGAGATAGAAAGAGAAAGAGAGAGAGAAAGAAAAATAGAGAAACACATCTCATCCGTCGTCCTCACATTTAGTATGGAAAATTGCTTTAATGCGTTTTGTTTCATCACACGTTGTCGCTCTAAACAACGCGTATCCCTCTCTCTTTCTCTCTCCCATGGTTTAATCCTCGCAAGTGCAACTGGAACTCTCGGTACCATATTCTTCATAAAGATACATATCCATACAAAGAACTTATCAAAAAAATGTGGTTCATTTTGCCGTTTTCAAATATACATGCTGATTCTCATTTCAAGCCACAGAACAAATACTCACTAAATTTAAAACACAAAACGTTCGTGTATTTGAGCACAGTTCTTTTCATAACTATAAGCTAAAAAATTATGCGAAATACCAATTGCTATGTTAAAACAATTTAACACGTACGCTAGATTATTTCAAAATAATCGGGATCAGTCGTCGTTATTCATTTTTAATCGTTAACAATTTTAAATAAAAGCTATCTGTTCGATGAGATTCGATTCTAAAAGGAAGTTAACTGTACTAATCACTGAGATTAGAAGTGATAGTATCACGATTAAATCTATTTAGAAACGAGTAATACAAGACGGAAAGAAGGCCAGCAACTTAATAGACGTACATAGTACACCCTCGTAAAGGCGACTCGACTCGTTTGATCTTGACTCTACGGATACGGTGAGATACATCCGAACATTGTATTACACCAAAGTAACATTATTACTACCACTACGATGGATAGATAGATAAATAGATAGATAGATCGGATCGAACGACCATCGAACGGCCATCCAATATTCCGAATTTTTCCAACGACTCTAATTAAGTCGTGCACTCTCGTTCTCGAGTTTGTATCGAGAAACCGTGCCTCTCTCGTTACTCCGTTGGCATTCGATGCTGGTTAATACGCTCGGCAGGATTAACGTGATTATCGCGGAAACATCTGTAAACCGTACGAGTTAACAATGATAATTGAATGCACCGCTCGTTCTCGGTCTACGCGAGTTGCACTGAGTGCATTGCAGCAACGACGACGATGGTGTTAGTAGTTGTAATAGTAGCAATGGCGGTCACATAGTGGTATCTGTAATGGTCTACGTCCTATCATCGTACCAGCCGATTCAGCATTTCGTTGCAAAATGCATCTTCGTTTTCAAACGCGTGTGCCCGCACACTCGCTCAGCTTCGACGCATTACGCATAATTAATCCGACGATGGTATCGCTTCCTAATCTTGTATCTCTGCGTCCATCGCGCGAATAGAATCGGCAGTGCACGATTCTCCTTTCATCGATGTAACCGGACAGTCTTCTCTAGTTCTTTCTTTCTCTTTCTTTCTCTTTCTCTATCTCTATCTCTCTCTCCCCTCTCTTTCTCTCTTTCATTCTTTCTTTCTTTCTTTCTTTCTCCTTCTCCTTTTCTGTCTCTCTCTCTCTCTCTCTCTTTCGCTCTATCTATCTACCTCTATCTCGGTCGCTGCCTCTTTCATTTCGCCTTTCTCTCCGTTGGCGAGCCAAGAGAGGAAACGTTGGTAATCGCACAGCACGTTTGTACGCGCCGATAATCGCGATAAGAGACCGACGACAATGAGATTCCCATCTCGGAAGTTGGAGTCTCGACGATGCTCGAAGAAAGAGAAAGAGAAGTTTAAAGCTTACTATATATATATATATATATATATATATATATATATATATATATATATATTTAGTTCATACTCGAAGCATACTCGAGTAAATGTAACGAACCTCATCTAACTCGTCCCTTTTTCTTATTTCTTTCATCTATTTTCAAAAGAATAGATGTAAACAGTGAAATGGTTAAAAAGTATAACTATATATTAAAATAATATCAATACACTTCGGTTTTCCTTCAATGAAAATTTTTAATCGTACTAAAAGAGGTTTCCTCGTTCGTGTTCGATCCAAATATATCCTACTATTCTTGCATTATTGATCGAACATTAATACAGTGCTAATATACTAATGCGATGCTATACGGGTTGCTCATTTGAGTCTCATATCGCTGGTAAATAAAGTAGTAATATTCGCTCGTGACAATATCGGGCCGCGTCATCGATATTGGAAATACGCGGCCGTGATAAATAACTAGGTTTACGCTGATCGTATATTAACGGTATGACATTATCAACATTATTATCACTTCGATTTAAAGATGAATAAGAGGGGAAAAACTAAAAAAATTGAAATGTATTCGTATCATTTCATCAAATCGACGAAATTAAGTTTTATTCATTTCTTGCAGATTTTAAGAAAGAATCGATCGAAAGACGATCCCACAGGCCAACGATAATATAATATCATGTCGAGTTTTCGAAGCACGCGAAGCTCTCCAAAAATTTCTTAGGTTCGTGTGGCTTTGGTGCTCACATTTGAAGCATCCATTCCCTTCTCACCGAACGACGTAAATAGATCGAACGCCGTCGATGGCGAAGGGTTAAACGTGAACGACACGCACACCCAATGCCAACCCTGTCTTAGAGAAAAGTAACGACGGTACCTCTACTGTCTCTCTCTCCCTCTCTCTCTCTTTCTCTCTCCATTTCTGTGTAAGTGTGTGTGTGTGTGTGTGTGTGCTACGTAACCTCACGCGGGTATTACTCACGAACGAGTAAGTAACCGTGGTCTAATCGGATTTCGAAATTTCCTCTCCGTCATCGTTCTTGTAGTATAGAGTACCAAAGGACTAAAAGGAAAACAAAAAAAAAAGAGAAAAAACGAAGAAAAGTAAAGCGATGCACTTCGAATGCCCAAATGATACGACAGAATTTTCGAAATTACAATCGACATTTTCCCACTTCAATGTCAACGAGGATGATATACGACATAGGTACTATCTGTTATTTGTCTACAATATGAAGGGGCGGACACAATGTTATTGTCACTATTTTAACAATCAATTGAATTGAATCGTTTAATATCAAAAAATAAATTCTCCTACAATCGTTCACAATCTTTCATAATTATTAAAGAAAGTTGTTTCAATCTTAAATGGAACGAAGTAAGAATTTTGTTACATCTTTGTGACACTTTATGTGGAACACTCGATGTATATATATATACATATATATTTTATATATAAGATGTACAGGTATATACCTATACATATTCGTCTACGTATCTCAAATCTTTTATCCTTTCGTCGAAAGCCCCCTTACCCACCCTAACCGCTCCTTCCAAGTTTTCGTTGAGATACGTTCGAAATGCTCGAACATCGATAGATTGAAGCGAGCCACTCCCACTCTATTCTATATCATATATGTGTATATATATGTATATATATACATATATATAAGAAAATATATAGAAATATATAGCGTATATATCTTCTTCTCGAGTATCGCTGGACACGCTCGACTATGCCATCTTCTCCTTGTCACTTTTATCTTTGTCAGTGTCCTTCACTTTTCTTCCTTTCTTCTTGCGTTTACTTACTCGTCCACTATGTTATTCGACTTTCTTCACTCGCTTTAATAAGACGTAAAAAAAAAAGAAAGAAAGAAAAGAAAAGAAAAGAAAAGAAAGAAAAAGAATAAGAAAAAATAAATAAACAAAGGACAAAGAATGAAGTCGTACACAACCGCTATAGGTATTATACAGACAAGCTAGAAAAAAAAAAGAATTTTTATCCGAGCGGAGTTTCGTACTCCTCCTCTCGAGTAACTACGTGCGATGATCTTGGTTTAGGATCCTCCACGGAACGAGGGCTTGCTTTTCACTTAAGACCGAGAGAGACGAGAGGGTCTCTAACTGCTAGACATTATTCGTTATTACGGCGTGCGTACGGTAGGGACTAGAGGGTGGAAGGGAGGGAGAGAAGAGTGGTACTCGCTACGGCTCGGGCAACGTCGATAAATCTCAAGGAAGAGGAAGATAAAGTCCGGTGGGTATACGGGGCTCAAAAGTGAGGATCGTCTTCCGTCGTGGAATCCTCCTCTTTTCACAGAGGCTTGTTCTTCCTCTACCTTTTCTCTTTCCATCTCTTTCTTTCTTTCTTTCTTTTTTCGCTCTCTCTCTCTCTCTCTCTCTCTCTCTCTCTCTCTCTTTCTTTTCTCACACCTATGGCTCCCCTCGGCCTTTACCTCGGTGGCAGATTTCCATCGGATAGTGGCGGCTACTGTAGTGAAAAAGAGAAAGTAAATGAAAAGATAGATAGATAGATAGATATATGGAGAGAGAGAGAAAGAAAGAGAGGGAAAGAGCAAGATAGAAGAGGAAGAAAAAGGAGACAACACGAAGAAGAGCCTCCAGTGACACGAGCAGTCATCTGCTCTGCCAACAACGAGAGTACCAACGGTTAAAGCCACCTCGAAAATCTTCCTTCTCTCAAGAAAACGTCTCTCGAGAAACGTCGAATTACTTTCGTAGATTGTTTTCTTCTTTCTTATTTACTCTCCTCTCCTTTTGTCGCCGTTCTCTATCATTCGTTCGTTGTTTTACCTCGCGAATCTTTCCACAAATCTTTTCAGATTTTTTCTTTTTTTTTTTTTTTCATGTATATATCACCGAACATGATATACGATAAATGATCGAAACCGAACAAACCGTGTCTTTGTTCGTACAGCGTTACCATGTTCTTCCGCTTTCAAAGCACCATCTCTCATGCCCGACGGGCACACGCGCTGGAGCGCATAAATTCGTTCGTTAATCGCCAAGCGATAACAATAATCGTCCGAGATAATCGTTCAGCATTAATATTAATGAAGCGTTCGTAATTGAAAATTTCGAGCTTCGATTGAGCTCACTGCGTTATTCGATTGAACGATGAATGTAAATCGAAGTTTGTATTTTTCTTCGATTGACATCTCCTTTGAATATTATTACATATTAATCAACGAGAACAAAGTATAATATTTATTTAAAAGATTTCCTATCAATTGACAAAGAGATTTAATAATTATATTATAAAATATAAATTAGTTAAAAGTTATAGAATACCCTTGCATCAAGCTTGAAAGGTTTGTCGATTCAAAATGCGATTCAAAATTATAATTCAGCATGATACTTAACTACTACGTACAGAAAATAATTTTTCTTTTTCACAATCGTTCCATCTCCTTGCCTCTTTCTCATTTCGAGATATGCCGGGCGTCGAAGTCTCCCCCATCCATCGAGTATCCCTTCTCTTGCGGGCCTACCAACGCGAACATTTTGTGCTGCACCTCTAATGAAAAGCATTCTCTGTCCCTTTCTGTTCCCTTTTTCCACCCTATTCTACTTTCCAACCTTTTTTTTCTTCTCCCCCAATTCTCATAATTCTTTTTTTTCTCTCTCTCTCTTTCTCTCTTTTTCCCTCCTGTTTTACAACAAGCGACACAATCCGATCGGCTGATAAGATAAGAACCGAAAGGCGCGTATCGAGTCACCTTTAACGACAAATAATTCGGTGAACTCGCTTACGCATGGCGCAAGCACAAAGAAAAGACTGAAACAAAAATCAAAAGTGAGAGAGAGAGAGAGAGAGAGAGAGAAAGAGAGTGAAAGGGTGAGAGATGGAAGGACAAAGTCGAAGGGAGAATGCGATACACGTCGTGAGCGTGGTAGGGTTATTAATTCTCAGACAGTACCACTAGCGTAACAAAGCCATCTGGTAATGGGCTCTTTCCCTGCCCGATTACATGGTCGGAAGAAAGATAAAAAAAGAATAAGAGAGAGAGAGAGAGAGAAGGAAAAGCACGAGGCTTCTACAACGCATAGATCGTTGCCGAGGTTTGGAGCACTTCAACGAATTTTTTTCTTTCTTTCTCTCTCTCTCTCTTCATATTCATCTTCATCTTTTTTTCTCGAGGAACGAACGAAAGCGAATACAAGGGAAACTCGATTAGCATGACATTTGCATTTTTTAAACGAATCGCGCGGCAAGGAAAAGTTCGCTGTACGAAGAAAATCTCGTTTCTCCTCTTTTCTCACGATACCTACATATGTATGTACATATCTACGTATCTATGTATTTGTTTCGTAGTACTCGAGATTTACAGATCTACCGTACACTAACACGCTATATCGTTTCTTTTCTGCTTACAGCATCATATATCCTAATCACTATATTCCAACTTCCTGAATTAATCGTATGAGCTTAAAAGAAAAATTAAAGTAAGAATTTTATTACCGTCCTATACTGAGATTCTTTATTGCGAGCTATGTAACCTATGAACATTAAAAGAGATTAGAATGTGAACTTTTGCCTTGCGGCTTGCTATCGTCGATAGAGAAAGAGAGAGAGAGAGAGAGAGAGAAAGAGAGAGAGAGAGGATAGTCTTCACGATTTTATGATATACCTACCTACTTATTTACTTTGTCCATTTCTATCTCAATCGTTTTATCTCTACGTTACCACAATGATCTTCATCCTAGTAGTATTAAAAAGAAGAAAAGGAAGAGAAAGAGAGTGGAAGATTCGCATTATTTCTTACTCGAACCAAAAGAGGAAGAGAGTTCGGTCGTCTCGAAAGAAAAACTTTTCCTATTTCTCGTCTAATATCTCGGCCAACGATGTATCGTTAAGAACAGAGGAACGTACAATACGAAGAGAAACTATCGAATCGATAAATATAAATCATTCTGAAGTAATCTAATCTCAATAAAAATAAAGAAAAGCTATAAAAGAGAAAGAAAGTGACGAGTAAAAAAACAAAAAAAAAACCGAAAGAAAAGAAATAGAAAAAGAAAAAGCTTTGACTTCGGAAAATTATCGTCTAGCTTCCACGATTGTTTATCGATCATTAGAAAAACATTTCCGTTGAGCCATCAACGACAAACGACACTGGAAAAGACGAAGAGAGTTCAAATGATTCCATCGCATCGACGTCGATTTTAAAGTCCAAAAGATACGAGCCGATATCATGGTGGTATTTCGATGGATGTAATATATACCCAACGTTGCGGTTAACATCGGCTTGTGGTTTTGATTTGCGATTGGCAAATGGAATCGCGCGTTCTCCTCTGCACCATGGCGTCGATTCTCGAACGTAATGGATCGAACTCACCTCGGGTTCTCTCTCTCTCTCTCTCTCCCTTTCTCTCTTTCTCTGTCTGTCTTTCTCTTTCTTTTGACGTTTCCTCTTATTCCCCATGATTCAAATTTGGCTGCAGTATGTTCGAAGCCTCGCTCTTCCACTCCTCTCTCGGAATAATTCGAGAGAAGATAAAAAGTAACATAGCAAGCAAAAAAAGAAACATCGAAACGATCGAGAAAGCCACGACGATGATGATCGAGTCCGAGTTTGCATGCCTAACTCGCGGTGGCAGTCGTGCGAAAAACGTTTCTTACGATCCTTATAGATCTTTTTATTTGTTTTTTTTTTTCTTCTTTATCCCTCTCGAAGATGTAATACTCTTTTTGGCAGAGAAAGAGAGGGAGAGAAAGGGGAGATATCGTCGATTGTAACGAAAAGATATCTTCCATTGTGATCATAGGATCGATGCTGTAAATTTTGAAACGATATCAGCATATCGTCCCTTTTAGCAAGCTCTCGAGATTTCTAGACAAATCTAATTTAATGAAATCACAATAGAACGTACTATTTTATTGAATTTCTCGCGGACTAACAATAACGCCGACAATGTAATATTGACAACGATGTTAATTATATTTAAAATTTTCATTAATAATTAAGAAATTTTTATAATTAATAAATCAAGACTAGGTACGAGTACATTTTTTTAAAAAAGAAAAAAATGAAAAATAAGAAATAATCAACAACGTATAGAGGCTACCCTTTCACGCTTCCGTTAATTTAAAACCTCGCTAAAAAAAAGTATTAAGGTACGTGGAGAAAGTAAAAATTTGTATCCTTATTCTAAAGGAAACGCGCTTGCGTGCTTTCGAGCGAAAGAGAGTTGAGAGAAAGAGAAAGAGAGAGAGAGAGAGAGAGAGAGAGAGAGAGAGAGAGAGAGAGAGGAGAAGAGGAAAAGAGGGAGAGTGGAAGCAGAGGCCGGGAAACGTGGAGCAAGCTGGGACCACCGACCACTTTGCGTAATTACCAGCTACCCGACCAGGACCGTACTATTTAATCGGGCTAAAGTGCAAAAGTTCTGCTTCCTCTCTCTCTCTCTCTCTCTCTCATTCTCTCCTCTGTATCCTCTCGTGCGCAAGAGCATACTTTCTCGTTCTTCCTCTCCGCAACGAACACGCACACATACAAGCTGTACATTCGTCAAATGCGTCCGTTACGCACACGTCTTTCATCGATGAATCGTATAAGAGTTATGATCAGAGAGGAAGAGAGGTCATGCCAAAAAAGTGGAGCTCTGTCAAAAAGCAACATGGAAAACGAGCTAGCCTTCGACCCGGTCAAATATTTGACCGGGAAAATGATATTTTTCTGTTGCTCCAATCGCGTCCTCCTTTTAACAAAAGGAAAAAAAAAAGAGAGAGAAAAAAGGCTGAATAACGAGAGAATGTAGGAAAGTAAAAAATTGAATGTAGATATTAAGTTGTTCTTAAACAACTGACAATGAAATAGGAATGAATTCTATGTCTGTGAAGTTTGCGAATGAAATAGCACGATGGTTTTTGAATATTCCGACTGATTTATTTTATTCTCTTTTAAGCGTTAAAAAAACAAAGTGTCCTGGAAATTTCGACTCTTCTGTCAGTCGAATGAATACAAAAGCAAAGAAAACATTCTATCGTTGACGAAATTAAAATCGACAGAGAGAGAAAGAGAGAAAACGCAAAAATTTTGTTTCAGAATGAATGGTATCTACGATAGAGAGTATACCAACGAGAAAAAGAAACGTCCCTTTAACGATGTCACTCTCAGCTGCGTTCGAGATTAAAATTACGTATGGAGGGTGCGACCGATTTGTAACGCTCAACGATAGGGAGAAATTAGGGAGAAATTTATTCTTCGAAATCTTTCACATTACGAAAGGAAATATACTTGAAACTTTCGTGAATCTTAAATACGTCTTCGTCGTCTTCATATCGATTCAATTAACTAATGATTTTAGTACATATATTAAATAACAATTTATAAAAAGTAAATTAATTGTTATAAAGGGGGATAATAAAAGTAATAAAAGTAACTAATTGATTTAAGGGGAGATTAGTGCTGTAATAATTGAGTCATTAATGAATGATATAGTTGTCAATAACCACATTCTCTAAATTGTCTACTAAACATCCGACAAGTCTTCGATTGCTAAATACAAAAATTATGACTCGTAAAAAAAAGGAGGGGTGAAAAGTTTGAATAAGAAAATGACTGGCGTAAAAAGAAACTTGGGTAGGAGTTGTCAAAGAAGAGGAGAATGATTAGCGAGCCAAATGTCTCGTTGTTGAATGAAAAATAGGTTTTCGAGGCCGCTGGACAGATTAAAACTGCAATTACGAAAAGAATGGGCCGCTAAGAAACGAGCATTGAATGCGACCATGATGGTAGCCGTAAAATTAAACTAATTTAAACCGCGCTCTCAGCCACTCGCCTTCATCGTCGCTCGCTGTTCGTCGAGACTCCTCTTCTTATTTCTTTTTGTTTTTTTTTTCGTTTTCCTTTCGTTCATATCACGCTTTTGCTTTTTGTTTTTTTCGTACGATTCAGGTCATAGCTCTACTATTTTCTCTTTCTCTCTCTCTCTCTCTCTCTCTTTTTATGCAGACCAACGTAGAAATCACACGATCTCTTTATAAAAGAATTCTTTGTTTTCATTAATGGAAGAAATTTATTTTTTAAATATTCTTTTTTCTTTTTACTTGAATTTTACATTTAAAGGAGAAAAACGTATTTGAATCCATCGCAGTTTTGAAAGAAAATGTGTATGACTGACATACATAAATGTCACCCTATCCATAGGTCATTAAACTTCTTTCCACGATTCGACGTTATTCTCTGTAGAAATTATACGGAATATCGAGATAAACCCAATGACCCGTGATAAAGCGATACACTCGTAAATCAACCGGCAAGAGACGTAACTTTCGAAGCGTGCGGAACTTTTATTTCGCCGAACGTTGCCGAGGACATATATATATATATATATATATATATATATATATATATATATAATGCTATTATTTTCGTGAATATTATATTTTTACGACTTTTTGTTATCGCCACAACCTCCTCCTCCAAAAAACAACACTGTGAAATGAAAATATAAGAAGATTCGAAAATTTAATTAAATTCAATTTATTAAAAAGAATTTGTTGTGGATGGACAAAAGTTTTGTATAGTTTATATGTAATTCCCTACATATTCATCGATATAATAAATTTTGATTGATATATTTCATCGTCATTCCATATTCAAATAAAATACGTTCAATGATTATTTTAATATAACGATAATTGCAAGTTGAAGCAGAAGGTTTTTCGTATCAGTTGTCGGGGAATAATTTTGGTAACGATAAACGTTTCTCCAGCATCCACATCCATTTATCTCCCGCAGTTGGTCCACAAATTTAGCACGGGCTTCTGTGTGACTTTTTTCCACAGGTGCTTCGGTAATTCTCGCCTCCACCCGTAACAGAGGCCAAGCGATTCGAGCGAAAGAGAAAGAGACAGGAAATTCGAGCTTACCCGGTCCACGGTCATCCGTCTTCCTCTTCGTTTTTCACCTTCTCTCTGTCATCGAGCTACCTTCATCGCATTTTCATGCCAGCGTGTGTTTCGTTCGTCGGCACCGTGGTTCCCTCATATTTATGCAACGATCGGATGCCACGGCTGGACACAGATCTCACCGGAAAATGCTTTCTACCGTAAACGAAAAACGTTGACCGTCGGCATCTTTTTCTCACTCGTCCTCCTACCTTCTTTTTCTATATTTCCCTCTCACTACCTCTCCCAACGAAAGAGCCCTCATTCAAAGGCGGATTTCGCGTTTACACGTACGGTCTTGCTTTAAAATTCAAGTTTAAAAAAGGTTGGAAGACCAAGGGAAATGCTCGCACCCGCATACACCAACCGATGTATCTCGAGATTTTCATATCGTTTCTTTCGAGGATTATGGTATGTGCACACTCGTCCGGATCTATTGCGTTAGCGACTATACCACACATGGCTTTTCTTCGGCATCCGTGTTCGAAAGGGAATCTACGTTGTTAGAAAGTCATACGTTTTATCCCTAATGCTCGGATTTTAATATTTTAACCTTGTCTTCGGAGAATATTCGAAGATAGATAGATACGTAGACGGACAGATAGAGAAAGGGAAAGGGAGAAAAATAATTTCAAGTTTAGAATTCTATAAGTAAAAGAATAATTCGAAATTCACCAGCGTGAAATTAATTCGAGGCAAATCTTGTGATATATTCGGTTAAAGGCGATGTTTCAATGCGAAGCAAAAATATTTTCATACATTGAAAAATACAGAAAATCCGTGTTGGAGGCGTAATCGCTTCGAATGGAAAGTCGAGGACGATCGATTTAATGCCATGGCATTAGCGACGTCACGTAAATTCTTAAAGCTCGCATTGACAGGACGATTATCGTCTTTCGCTGCCGAATAGATTAAAAGGATGCGATACATCGGGTAAGCCGGTTGGTCGGTAAGCAGCTCGCATACATGGATTCCAGCGTGAATTTTAACCGTGAAAATATGCTCGCTTTCTTTGTACGAAGAATCCAACGTTGGAAGGTAGGATAATCCGCCGAAACGAACAAACTCGTTCCGAGGTGCTTCTTCCAAGCGCGGAGACCACTCGACGTAATGCTAGATTATGGTTAGAGCTCGAGCTCCTCCTCCTTCATTCTCTCTCTTTCTCTCTTTCAAGTTGTATTCCATAACATCTTGGCCGCATCGTCCTTGAAACTCGGAAAGCATCGCCGTAAGAACGACGCCATGCTGTCAGACATGAACGTCTTGGAATTTTCTGCCTTGCCGAGGAAGAAGAAAATACGACTACGCCACCGACGTTGACTTCACCATTACTATTATCACCACTACCACCATCGAGTACCATCATCGTGTATCGTGATGAGCATGGCAAACAACGACAACGGCAGCACCGGCATCGACGTAGCGCGCGAGCCAAGAAGAAATTTCTACCTTCTTCTTTGGGTTTCGCAGGAAACGATGAGACGAGAGAGAGGAACGAAAGAGAGGGAGAAAGAGAGAGACTACTCGTGCCCTTTTTCGATACATGCGACAAGCGGCGAAACGTAGCGTGAACCAAGCGATTACGCGGATCAAAGATTACAGACGAGTACAAAAATAAATACTTGTTCAAAAGAAGGACACTCTCCAAGCACTTTTTCTCCTTACTTTTTCTCTATCATTTATTTTATTATTTACCCATTTATACTCCATTACCTCATTTTGCTTTAGTACTCATGTTGGTACTATTATTATTATCGTTTTTAGCAACGCGCGTAATTTTATAATCGTCTATATTATATAACATTGTCATTTCCTTTACGTCTTACGATTTGATAACTATCAAGGAAGCAAGTGTTTTTAAAACGAATTTAAAGTGAGAAATGGATGATCGATGGATTTATATGCGTTAAAATGTACGATGTATGAGTAGTCACGACTCGTCGTCGTCGTCGTCGTCGTCGTCGTCGTCGTCGTCGTCGTCGTCGTCGTCATCTTCCTATCCCTTAACCGACCCTTCGTGAAATAATGCTGCTTGATTGGTAGGTAAGCCTCGGAGAAATAAGTGGAAGTCGGAACGATCGTAGAAGTCATTGAAATATTAATAGTATTTCCTCGGTTGGTAGTCATTTTTATGGATCTACGGAGGCGGTTTTTCAAAGATAAAAGAATGAATTTTGCGGATCAAAAAAAAAAGGAAGAAGCAATAGAAAGAGAGAGAGAGAGAGAGAGAGACTCGTTCGCTCGAGCCACGGAGACGAGACGAGACACGGAGAGAGTCCGGTTCTGAGAACATACGATCTCCTGTGTACGTGTATACGCATACCCAAACCATTAATTACAACTCATTAGGAGAGTAACCGCCATCTGTCCTGAGCTCGCTGTGAATCACTCTTAATCATTTCATCTAGAGTCGAGTCGCGGTGACTCGTATTCCTCTTCTTTCTTCTAATCTTCTTCTTGTCTCCTTCTTTTCTTCATCTCTCTCTCTCTCTCTCTCTCTCTCTCTCTCTCTCTCTCTCTCTCTCTTTCTTCTCCTACCCGACTTATACGTCGAGAAGATGGACTACAGGATGTATAAGCCGATAAAACAAGCGAGATGCCCTTGCCGATCAAGATGGCCACCGCTCGAACATATCTTACGACTCTATGTGAACGTAATGGTATATTAATTATGTAGAAAGACACGATCGATAAATCGCACAATCGTCGTATCTGTCTTTGTTCCAAGTTTACGTCTTAAGAATTAATAACCTTAGGAATCCATAGATTTTTTCCACTAATATATGTTACCGTATGTGGAATAGATCTCTTCGGGCATTACGATTATAGTAAAATTGGTTTAATTAGCTTCGATTCTAAAATTAATCTTGATTTTGAACTAATCGTAGAAACGATTCTATCGATGACGAGCAAAGAAGAAACAAAGAAGAAATAAAAAAATTGATCGTGGTGAAGCAGTTATCGCGAGTCCTTCGGTGACCCTTCACGCGTCTCTTGGAAATAACAAAAGCGTGTGTTCGTAAATACGCGTGTGTACATATATGTGATACTGAGAAAGAAAACGAGACGAGAATGATGAAAACGACGAAGCAGGAGATTACCTCCTTCGCTTGTCGAGGTCAAATGTCTCTGCATGATCGACGTAAATACAAAGGAAAACTTGAGTCGTTCGGTATTTCTGCGACGGCATAAGAAATATCTCACGCAGGCAGCATAAAAAAAGAAAAAAAGAAAAAAAAGAAATAAGCGTTCGCGTTCAGTGAGAAAATTTAAAGGGAAACGTCGGTTTTGCCGTGAGCAATCGTTCGACCTTCGCAAAGAAATTCCGCATACTCTTTCCCCTTTTTAAGGATAATTTTTTTCTTAATTCAACGAATACGATAGATTTTCCAGAATCGCGTAACCTCGATTTTCTACCTTTTCTTCTTTGACAACTTATTTACACAATTTAAAATTCCATTGTCGAGCGAGGAATTTTCTAAAACATCTTTGCATGTTCCATCTCGTCCATCGATACCATTTCATAAAATACGTATAGGTATTAGGATGTGAAAGCGACTCGAAGGGAAGCCATTGAAAAATCAATAAATACTATACGGATATTTAACAGTTTGAATGCCACGACCAACATTTTATTTCCACAAAAAATACCAGCAAACGTAAGAAGAAGAATAAGACGTTATATGAAAAATAAAGTCAGAATACTTTTTTATCTGGATAGGTTTAATGATAAAATATGGATTTCGTCGTTCTTAGTAAAGAAGATGAAAAACTTCGTCTCCAAATTTCGTACAACGTAAGAGACGATAATAGAAAGTCGTAGAAATTTTTTATTCAGGTTCTTCCTACTTGCCGCAGGTCGACGCGTTGAAAGATTTTCCGAGAGATATGTCTCTCTCTCTCTCTCTTTTCTTAAGTCCACCTTCCAACATTCTAAGAAAGACAAATTTCGCTGCCGGTGGAAGATTTTTCGGCGTCGCTAGGCTAATCGCGTTTTACGAGAGTCGAGGTTAATAAAAGGAAAAGCCGAAAGAGTCATTAAAGTCGGTGAAAGAAGTTGGATTCTCTTCTTACCCCGAGAGAGTAAGAAAATAGAAAAGAAGAAAATAAACGTGAGAGAAAGAGAGAGCTACACAGAGAGAGGGAGAGAGGAACTGAGGAAGAGAAGTCGTGGCTTCCGTACATAGAAGTCAGTTCCGAATATAGGCTATTGTCTTTGGTGAATAATATCGAGCAACTTCGTCTGGAGTTTGCGGGGCTCGAAAGGTCAAGAGGTCGACCTCCTCAATAGCCTACCCGTTGCCGTTGTCGACCTCACCAAGAGAGAAGTGGAATCGTTTTCTTTTTCCTATTTCGTTCATTGTACGTCGTGTACAGTTCGTTAACTGCATCGGCTTCTCGGTCTCTACGGCCGCTGAGGTTAGTAACTTCTTTCAATGAGAATAAAGTTATGATCTTGTTTCTATTTCGCACTGGACCAGCTTTCTTTCTTTTTCTTTACTTCTTCTGTACTTTCTATGTTCTATGTCTCCACATGGTGTTATTCGATAACATTTTCCGTGGGAACCATCGAACTTATTTTCTATCCTATTTCCTCCGTAATAATTTACAAACAAAGTTTCCATTCTCTCTCTCTTTCTCTCTTTTCCTTCTTCGTGTGCATGCGTGCGTGTGTGGTCTCCGTTTCGAAGATATTTTTACATTTTTTATATTTGATCTTTCACTCACAATATTTCCGATAAACATGCACGCTTTATTACGAGTTTAGATGTCGATATTTGAGAATGTTTCTATTAGCGAACAGTCGTTCCTTTCTTTCGCCCTAACGCGTTTTAGTCCTTCTCTTTTTATTCTTTTCAGTACCTACATAAAAACTATACTCTGTAGAACCTTCACCCACATACGACCATAAAGGGACTTAATGGAGCCCTCCCTCCATTTTTTTCTCTTTCTCTCTCTCTCTCTACCTATTTCCTTTGTTTCTCCAGTCTCTCCTTTCTTCTCAACGAAATCGTATCTCAACCAAGTACGATCCTTCGACCCTTCACAAGTAGAAAGACATTTCTTTTCTCCACCACGAGTAAAGCCGAGCGTAGCTAATCGACGAATATATCTTTCGTAGTTCATTAACGTTTCCATTCGACGCAAGCGATACAAGATTTATCGTTCCCTCGACGAGCACTGGATATTCGACACTCTACCGAAATTCAAGCACGAAACCAAAATTCGAATATACTTAAATTTTAATACTCGTTATCGCCGAGAATGAAAATCTCCCGTCTCTCTTCCTCTTTTCATAACTCGAGAACGATCGAGATATTAAAACAGTAATCCGACGAAGCGAGATAGCGAGAAGCGAGATAGAAACAAAAGGTGACGTATCAGACGGAACGGAGCTCGGGTCGATCATAAGAAAAAGAAAACTAAAACGAAGGAGGAAAAGGAGGAAGAGGAGAAATAAGAAGAAAGATAAAAGAATAGAAGAAAGGAGGAAGAAAGGAAAGGAACGTTCGATGATTAGAAGCTCGAGGAAGCAGAACTTAAGTATAATCTTCCGGCTCTCACATAATCTCCTAGCCTCTCCCACCTCACTCAATCTCTTTTCCACCCCCTTAGCATCGTCTCTACTCCCGACGATTAACCCACCTCCCCCTCCTTCTAACCGCCTCTTTTTATCACGTCGACTACCGCACGACGTGGCATTTTTTAATTAATCCCCAAGTATTTTTTATGAGCATTCCACGTCGTGATCGTGTCAGGGATCCGTCCGGTTCGCTTGGAAAAGCACACACGTACACGTGCGAGAATGCAGGTGTTGGTTCACTACACACGTAAAGGGCAACCCTTCGAACGAAAGTCCGACCAACCGGGCCCTTGCGATAGGTACGGTCCTCCTCTCGTCGCATCGGTCCCCGAGGGGTTGGTAGGGGGCTGAAAGGAGGTAAATAATACGGAGAGAAGGGTCGAGGGTACGTCAGACTGCTATGATTAATATCGTTGCGGCATGCAATCAGATCGTATATATACGGGCATAATACATATGTATTTCTATGTATACGGTGTCTCAGGTTTTTTCGATCAAACTCTGCTAACGCATTCTACAAAATGTGAAAATGTTTCTTATTAAGGAAAAAAGAAGAAGAAGAAAAAAGAAAAAGAGAAGGGGAAGGAGAAAAAAGAAAATGGCAGCCGCCTCATGATTTGCATGTAACATCGGCGCCATTAAAATTATTTACAATCGACGATGGATTTAATCGTTATTTTTTCTTTCTTTTTTTTGTCCTCCTGACATGTCGGAACCATGAATGTTAGCATGCATGTATATAGGGTACGTGTTATCAGTCTCCACGTATGTTTCGCAAATACCTTATAAATTGACACGGCTAAAGGATTTACTTCCTCATTAGTGAAATTTCATAAATCGCACATTAGGTAACGTCAAGACCCGTCGACATTTTGGATGAATGATGCTAGATTTTGCCGTTGAGATGTTTTAATTGCACGCCATTAAATGGAATTAGATGTAATACAACGTGCGGATCGCTATTCGCTTACGGATATCGTTGTATATATAAATAAAGTTACGATTTACGATGAAAAAGTTTTAAATTACACTGATTTCTATAGGGAACTAAGTTTTTATAATTCCAAACGAAGGTCGTAATTTCTTTTTTTACTGGATTTTTATATCTACTATTTTCCTTTTTTATATCATTTATATTAAAGCCCATAATTGACAATCAAATGGAATCATAAAGTATAAAAAATGTTGATTAATATTAATTATTCATTGTACAACACTTTGTTTCGATAATAATGCATGTATAAGTTCCTATCAAATACTATGAGAAAAATAGAAAACTAGCGAAGCCGGAATTAATAGTAGTAAACCTAAGTTTACATACGAATCACCCTCGAGCTAGCTCCGTCGTTGCTTACGAACGTGCATAGCAACGTCAGAAATTTGGTTGGCAGTGTTTGCATATACAGATTCCATGGAAGCAAGTATCGTCATTGTTGTTCGTTGCTGATATTCGCATTAGCGAAAGACGGAATAGCACGTGTTAATTGAGTGAGCGACTACGGAGATTTCTCGTCTACGTATATTTTTCACAAAGTAGCTATCATAAGCGCTCTATCCCGTTTTCGAGAAATTCTCTATCCAGAATTAGCATAAGATTAACATAACATGCGTACATATGCCGAGGACATTCTACCCGACGTTCCATCGAAAGGCGCTAAAAGCAATATGCACGATCAACGTATAGTAAGAAGAAATTATAGCATCTGCTGGGAATACGCTTACTAATTTTTCTTTTTCTTTTTTTTTCAGAAAATGAATTATCTTTACGACACTTTTATATCACAATCTTTCATTCCTACTTTATAGGAATATTTGCGCAATCGTCTAAAAATACGATAGCAACGTGCGAACACGTTTATAAACTTGTACGAAAGAACACTGACGCGTGATAGAAAAATGATAATTAATTATGCATGTAAACATATCTGCTGTTATTGCTTTGCATTATTGCATAAGTACTTGTGTGATTTCATATTCTATGCGAAAAATCATCAACGACAAAGGACCAAAAGATTCTACTTTTTCTTCCAAGAACAAAATTCTAGAATATAATTCGGCGAACTCGGAGAATGAGTAACATTAACTAACTTTGTGAAGGACAAAACCCTTTCTCTTCTGTAAAAGAGTTCTTCGTTCGATACCTGGCCGAGTCGTAAACCTCTCTTTGGTCAGTGTTTCTAAAGTCTACACGTACTCGCTGCTTATCTTCGCGGTCCCTCAGTAGACGTATTTAATACGAGGATCGACGTCTCTCTTCTTCTTTCTTCGTCTTTCTTATTAAAGTAAAATAAAAAGAAAAAAAAAAAAAAATGATTAGAGCGACGTTCCACATAAACGTACATTCGCAGAAAGTTACGATTCGTGGTCGGCAAGAAGGGACCCCATTAGACTTCCTATCGAAAGAAGAGATGAACAGAAGAGAGAGAGAGAGAGAGAGAGATTGTGCGGGCACGGTTTTATTGCGGATCGCTTTTAGCAAGTATCTAAATGACGATTCCTCGAGAGCGAACAACTCGTATATACTTGACTGGCTAAGTTTTTCGTCCCTGTGGATTCTCCTTAAGTAACGTCCACTCATCCCCTCTCTTTCTTCTTCTCCTTTCTCTTGATCGAAACCATGCCGGTACTTCTTCTTTCTCTTTTCTACAGAGAGGAATTTTTATCACGTTCACCAGTACCTCTCCTCGAAAGATAAGAGTCACGTTATGAGAGTCAACCTACACTGCTGAATATGTACTTGAGCATCTATGAACAGGATAATCATAGCATCTCGTACTAAGAGGATGTTTAAACTTACATACTTATAACTATAGAACATTGTTCAATGCAAACGCGAATGCATTCTTTACTTTTTTTTGTAGACGTCAACATTTCAGATTTTAAAGTTCACGAAGATTGTGACCAATTGTATCCGATTTCATGTCGGTTGCACGTGTTTACCGACTTATTACACGACATCGACGAAAATCTGAAAAAGAGAGCGTAACGTGGAAAACTTTCTCTTTCTTTCTCTCTCTCTCTCTCTTTGCGTAGAAGCGGTCAAAAAGTAGGCGGCACGGAATCCGCTTATCCCGCGTGCTGGACGTCCGGCCAAACAAAGCTATGGATTTCCCATGGGACTTTAAACGTTGTTGCTGACGTGCCAAGGAGAGAATTCTCAGGTAGATTTCAGGTAATCCCAGCGCTTGCAATGGCACATGGCTTTCGGGAACTCGCATAGGGCAAAGGTGGAAAGAAGAAGGAAGAAAGAAAGAAGGAAAGAAGGAAAGAAAGAAAGAGAGAAAGAGAGAGAAAGAAATACGAAGCAGCCCTCGCAATGGATGTAAGGATCGTGTTTCTCTACGAGAAAGGACCGCTCGTGAAAGGAAAGAAAATGGAAGAAAAAGAGAAAGATTCGAACGTTCTCTAGACGAGTCACTGCAAACTAATTGTAAATTTTCTTGATTCTTTCGCGAAACAAACGAACAAAATGTAAAAGAAAATTCATCGTTCCTTTTCGAAATTTTCAATGTTCAATAAAAATATCAGACCAGATTGTATTAAAATTAGTGTTGTATCAACAATGACGTTTTCTATAAATATTATTGGAACAAGTATTATGATGTTATTGAAGTCTCCGTAAATTTCATTCTTTCCTTTCACAATGTTATCCAGTAGTGCCGCTAGCAATAGTGACCCAGCTGTCTTTAATAAGACGCTTCCTTATATTCTCCTAGTAATAAAGCAAACATAAATTACGAAGCGGTACGTCGAGGCCGTACGAATGGGAAAAAGTAAGAGTACGGTGGTATCAAGCGGAACACATAAACGCTTTGGCCCCACCCTGTACTTTTGGTCATTCGTGTTCTCTCCTCACCCTTCCTTCTCTATCGCTTCCTCTTTCCTTCTTTTCTTCTGCTTCCACCTTCGTGCGCTTTGCGCGGTAAGGAAGACGGTAACGCGAGAATGGCGTGTCCTTTCTGCTAACGACGAGGGTGGCCCTCGTTAAAACAACGTCAATGTCCTGGAAAACCGGCGGAAGCCGATCGACGAAATTTCTTTCTTATCTTTTTCTTTCCTTTTTCTCATTACTAAATACTATCATTTTTATGAGGAGAATTTCTTACCTCGATACGATTCAATTACTTTGTTATACAAATTACATAAAATTTTTAACGAAGTTTACAAACTCCTATAGCAATAATATTTCTTTATTATCAGAAGGAAATTGGAGCAAACGGTACGAAGTCTCGTGAAAGCATGTTATCGACATTCGCTATACATTTGCGTCCAAGAAGGGCAAGTAAGCGAATATATATAACCAATGGGAAAGGGAACGCCTTTGGGCATGGACGAGTGAGCAACGATGAAGTCAGCAGTGTCCTTAGACTGCGTTCACACTGAACACAATACGGTGTATAGAGAGAATTGACAGAGAGATAGAACGAGGGAGAAGGAAAGTGCAAGCAAAGGGAGAGGGTGTAGCTAGTAGTCTCTAACCACTACGCAAACGCGTTCACAATGCAATGCGCACGTCGGCCCTTTTGTATGATTCGATTCTACTGCTTCGTTGGCCGTTCTACGAAAGTACAAATGTGTTGGGGGAGGAGAGGGAATGGGAACTATGGAAACGGATACGATATAGGCACGTTCGTGTATAAAATATGTTCATACGCATTGTTAAGTTTTGTATACATTTCTAAGTCTCTATACGTTCTCGCATTTGGTGTGGACGAAACGTAAGGCCCGTGTCAGACGTACGCGTCATTTTAACAGCGTCAGGATTCCATTGACCCCGTAACCTGAACGCGTAGCGTTCTTCCCGCTCTAGTCGACCAGCCACAACACTCGGCGACATTCGACGCTCCGTTGAAACGACCACGAAACGGAGATTCTGGTTTTCGTCCTAGAAACTTAAAGCTTAAGATCCTTGAGACACACGTGTGGCGACCCTCTTTAACGTTCACCGTTTCTAAAACGGCATTCCTACGTACTCGATAATTAATTAAGCTTGACCCAGAATTAAAGGCATGATTTATCAATCTACGCGAATGTAATATCGTTATAGTTGTTTGGAATAAATCGAAAATTTTCGATATGCGCATACTGCATCTATTTTAACTTGGCCTACGCCTAAATTCACAATTAACGCTAACGTTAAGGATCAAATCGAGATGCAGTTATTACAAAGATCGTACTGACTCTCGCTTAACATCGATTACAATACAGAGATAAGCATGATCGCGTGACTTCCACGTTACCTAGGTCCCAATCGTATTAATTAAATTCCATGCATCGCTGGTGCAATTAAACGTGCTGGCTGAGAGCCAGCGAGACAACGGTAATGCCAACTTTTAAACACTTTCGCTGTCTTCCATTGTGAAGCGTGTAAAATATGTAAAACAACGGTAACATTCGATTATGGCATAGTTCGGTTCAAAATCGATTCGTATTAATTAAAAAATTCCTTCGTTTGATTCGATAAAATTCAACACGAAAGTATGATGTATTCGTGTCACGCGTATTATTAATCATTCTGTGTTTCTTTCTCTCTGTTTTGTTATGTTTTATATATTATAAGTAATCTATAGCCACAGCATTTGTATTATATTCTTGTTATATCAGCAACTTATTATTTTTATCCATTAATTAAATTTTAATTAATTAAATTTTATTCTCTCTGCCTCTCTCTCTCTCTCTCTCTCTTTCTCTTTTTCTCTGTCTTTCTGGTTATTAGTCGAAAATCGCGGTAATGTATACCGTGATAACATTTCCGTGTTGCGGTGAACGTTAGAGACGAGTATCGTTCGTCGCGCTTCGGAATCGTTTGTGGGAAGATGCGAAAGAATGGGAGAAAAGGAAGGTTAAAAGGTGGAAGAAGAAGAAAAAGAAAAAGAGAAAAAAGAAGTAAAAGGAGAAGTAAGAGGCGAAAGAGGAGAAGACGAAGACGCAGACGCAGACGCAGACGAAGACGAAGAAGATGAAGAAGAGAGAAAAGAGAGAGAAGGAAATGCGCCGGCAATGCTGGGAGGTCATCGTAAATGCGCTTTATTACCTTGGGATAACGTTTTACGTCCCGCAAGAACGCTATTCGCGGAGAAGCTAGATACGAAAGAGAAGCTTTATTAGTCCGCGAAAAGGTCGACCCGTGCCTTGATTTAGGATACGTCGCAATGTGTAGGATTCACGGCATATCTACTCTTTTCTAAAGAATATGAAATAGCTTTGTGAATGTCTTTTCTTATGGCGAACGTGAAAAGAGAAACGATCGAATTACTGGATATGATTTTCACGATTTTCGATCTAAATTAATATGATCGAACGTTATCAAACGACAAAGCTTAATAAGTGCGTGTGTTAATTAATATATCGTAGATATATTATCATTGGTGGATGATACACGTTTCAATTATTATAACGACTACGTGACGCCTCGATAAATTTGTTCGAATCGATCGAAGATGTTCTTCTCCGTTGGATTATCCTTAAATTAATGTTAAAGCGGACACGTCGAGCACGTATCAATCGTCCGTCATATTGTCCACTCCCTTTTTCGTGTCGTCTTCCATCTTGCTCGTACTCTTCCTCCCTGGACACATAGTTATCTCGTCACGAACGCTTTTTGCACGAAACCTTCTTGACGAGTTAATTCAGCTTGAAATGAGAACAAGGTCAAGAGACTCGCTCTTGTTCGCGTTGGAAAGAACGACGAGACACTTTTATTAAAGTTTTGTCGCGGAACAAAACGGAGATTAACAATGAGGTTTCTTTCTTTTTTTTTTTTTTGCTTTCTTTCTGTTTTCGTTCGATCGACAAACAATCAAAACAAACACGATAAATAGGATGTATGACATCCCTTAGATCCGAATTAGAAAGGATAGCGTTGAATTTGAATTTTGTTCCGAATAAAAAGATCGAGCCAAGGTGTAAAGAAACTTCGACGAGTTGTCATCGTTAATACGACGAGGAAACGATGATAGGATCGCAGGGTATCGTAGATACACAAACATAATTCAAAGGGCTCGCAAAATTTATCCGCGACATCTTAACCCGGAAGAAGAGGGATACGAGAGGCGGTCACGGTGACATAGCGGAGGGATTCGAGAGAATCGGGACGGATTGATCCTCGAGGGAGCTATTATCGATATAATCGTTCTAGCCGTGCGTGTCACCCCTCGTGCCTTTACCGTCCGTCCAACTAGAACTCTACCCTCCAACCATTTACCGTTTTACATCCCGTCGCGTTTCGTTTCGTTCCATCCCGTTCTATAAGTTTCGAGCACGTGAATAGTCCTGGCTTCTCCTCTACTTTAAAATATAATCGAAGCCCAAATCCGGCCTTCTCGTTGATTGAAGATTATCCGCATCTTTGACGAATACAGTAGACCCAATACGAATTGTAAGCATGAGATCTGGGATGTAGAATAGATTGTATTCGTGAACTATAGAAGTATCATTACATGATCAACATGCTATCTATAAATAAATTATTTTAACAAATGAACGAACTATTTGAAAGATTTTTATCATATCGTAATAGTTTCTTTCAAATGTAAACCAGAACGGGGAGGATACTTAACATAAACTATAACGCACAACGAGAAAGAAATTTGATCGAACAGAGATGAAATTTCTATCATAAGGCATTTTTGTCCGCTACTGTACGTGGAAAAGCAAACTCAGCGACAGCTCGTGTCGACCGCACCGTTGTAAGCTGCTCCCCAGGGTTGCGTCTTCGACGTGACGCAATCTCTTTGATCGTAACACCGACGACGTGTCCGATTTTTCACGTTTCTATGTCGCTTTTTTCCTAAGCCGATAAATTTAGGCATGAACGATACACCCACCGTAAAAGAACAAAATACAAAGGAAAATTATCGATAATCTAATGGATATAGGAAGCGAAGCACGTGCATCATTTTTTTCTTTTTTCTTTTCGAAGGATTCGATTTCGTTTATAATTCCAACGTCATGCTGTATGACGATGGTGCATACATCGATAATATGATTTTCGTGTAAAATGCCCGACTACGGTGAATGGACCAAAACCGATCAATGCGTACAGAATAGCTATCGTTTCTAGTATCAAACTAAAACCGACAAACAATAAAGGACGTTGCTAAAAATGAAAACTATGAAATGTCGGGTCTGAACTGTTGTGAACCTTATGAAAAATGCATGCTCCCTATTAAAGTTAATATTATCGTTCGAATCAAATTGGAATATTATTACGATAATAATCATTTCTGATAATATAATCGTTCGTTAACAAAGAGCTCATATTTAATATGAAAAGCAGAGTAAACAAAACTTTCAGTGCTTTGCGAAACCAAACAATTAGTTATCTTTCTTCTCGATCGTTCTAGTTCCTTTTATATATCTCGATAAATTAATGAAAAATTCATACCTATCTATCGACGTGTTACGATCAAAATAAATGGCCAGGCTGGTGAACTCGATAACTCGATACCGCAAGAAAAAAGCGTAAATTCGAGCTTATAATAAAATTAAAGATCGCTCCGACGTTCCTCTTCGATATCAATAGATTCGCGAATATAAAGAAGCGTGCCAATCGTCGGGCATTCATCTTTTCGTGAATAGCTCGGTGATTGGCTGTGTTATATACGAGCGGACACATCAAGAAGACCGAACGATTAATAAATGCGAATCCGAATACGATCGCTAGTTGTACAAACTCTTGCGACTTATATTCGTGCAGCAGTGTCGGTAATTTAATTTAGTGTCCGGATTAAAGGAGGGCTGCTTAATTTATATCGTCTGGTTTGGACCGTAGTCGAAGATAAATTCTTTACGGCTTTCTCAGTTGGTATTATCCTGTCTAATTTGACATCAAAAGTGAAAAAAGATATAAAGAATTTCAAAGTTTATATATGTATAAATAAATAAATATATATATATATAAAATACGTATATTATATTGCTTCATATCGAATATTTATAAATACATTGTATTATATTTACAGGTATATACTTTTGAAAAAGATAGCTGAAACTAATTTGAAATAATACTATCTTGAAGCATGACGCAAAGGAAATATATAATGATATCTACTATATTTATTCATTAATTTCTTCTGTAGATATCTCAAGTTTATATCTCAGCATGACTCGACTTGATAGGCTATGTTTCTTCGAAACGTCAACGATGAAGTCACTTTAACGATAACGCGTCGGTAGATCAAGTACGATAGAGAAGACCGATCTTCTCTCGTCAGGGATTCGTGCAAGAAAAGTTGGCATCCCTGTGAGTCTCGAGGATAGCTATATCTTGCGCAAACCCATACTTATTCTTCACGAAGTAGGAGGAAAAAAAAGTTTAAGGGAGCCAAGAAAGCGAGATAATGGTGAAGAGGAATAGGAAGGCAGATGCTGGAAAAGAAGAAAGAGGATAGAAGGAGCGATAAAAAATGTTATGCCTTGATGAAAAAAAAAGCGTACAAATTTTTTATATCGATTCGTTATCGAAAAAAAACAATAATAATATATCATCAATATTAATGTTTTATATTATTTCCATTAAGGTATTTCAAATTATTACAAGAAACGAAATGAAACTAACAGCTTTCGTCTTTAGACACATATACACCATCCTATCTCAGAGGTACCCGATAAATCAAACGCGCTCGAATGCGCAATGCACTAATTACCGAACGCATCGTCGTTCGCTTTCTCCAAAAGCCCTCTTTGAGGATTCTGATCGTGCACTTTGGTCCAGTTCGAAGCGACCGCAAAGGAATCTCATTACGTACACGCTTACTACACGAAGAGCATCCTCTCGAGCGAGAAATTGTCTAACATAAGAGTAACAATAAGACCGAACGAAAGAACGAGGGATACGCATTAGGCGATCTTATTTATTCTTAAAAAGGATTCTTCCCTATTTTGGCTTTCTCGTGTTCACGAACGAAGAAACGAATTCAATCGTGGATATTAGGATGCGTCAGTAGATAGACGGTGAGCGTATAAAAATTTCAACAATTTCTATAGAGACTACGTGTCATTTAAAACCGAGGAAATGGCACAAGGGAGAGATAAAAAGAAAAATGACAACGTGTAGACGAATCTACTAGACTAGAAATCTCATCTCTAGTTGTGTGTGTGTACGTATACGTGTCTGTCTGTAGCGACAACGAGAAGTTTGTATCGTTCGTGCGTCACTCGTATATACGTGAGGTTGGCAATTAGAAGCGATGTTGGGGTGTACACCTCGACGAAATATCTAGAGCAACGATGGCGCTGTGTTCGCAAGAGAAGAACATAGGGTAACAGTAGTTACGTACATAGTTGTATTTCAGAGGTAAATCTAGAGCGAATGCGAGGAAACCAAATAAGCAAAGGAGAACATGCTGGAAATTCTGTACTCGAGCCTCGGGAATACATAACTCTACTTTCGTCACAGTTTTTGTGAGTAAAGAAGAGATAGATAAAAAAGAAAAAAAAGAAAAAGAAAAATTTCTCTCCGGACACTACTGGACAAGAAATCGAATTTCTTTCGAAGACCTCAAACGAGTCGAACGATGAAAGAATAGAAAAGAATAGAAAAGGAATGTGTGATCGTTGGTTTTTACTCGACGATAATGATGTTAGCATCAAGTATGAAAAAAAGTCATTATGCCATAGTTTACTCTATCGCAATATCGAAAGAGACCGTCGATCGCATCGAAACTTGCTTCAAAATTAGCTTTCATCGTTCCACACATTTCACCACCCTTTGAACCAACGTTCAAACCCTGCAATACCCTACCACGTTAACTCTATCATTCGCGGTGTGTCTCGACGAAGTTCTTCGCCGAAACTCGGCGAACCGCGACACCCTCCATCGCACGACGCGTGTCATTAACACCTACTTCTCGTTTCCTCGCCTCACTTCGTGCCCGTGATTGTTCGAGAATCGCAAAATCGCTCAAGGTCGACTTGATTTAACCAGCTCGAGTAGCAAAACCTGTCTTTACGCTCTGCGTGTCTTGCGCATCTTTTATAGCATTTATAACATTTTTATCCAAAATTAATAATAATTTATGATCGTAATTCCACAGCTAAATTCGTTACATAAAAGTCATTAATAACACATGACTGATATGATCCTAATAATTTTCGATCCAGCCAAAACTTTAACAAATTTCTTTATATAAACCGAGCTTTAACAAATAAAGAAAATACCTTGTGCTGTTCGATATCATCTTGTTCATCCTGCATATACGATATATACAAACATACCTATATACATATACGTCTCCAACTATATCCTCAATCCTTTTTTTATCCATATTCCCTGTACAAGAATAAAGAGGCGATAAACGATGAGACAAAGGGTAGGATTAAAAAAAAAAAGTAAAGGAGAGAAAAAAAAGAAAAAGAAGCACGATTCGATCCTCACGGCTGTAAAATCGTCCTTCCTAAAGCGAGAAAACGTGGCTACGGGCCCGATCTACCATCGCGTAATCCCAGGATTTTTTATTACCATCGGTCGAGCTATCCCACACTCCCCCTCTTTCTTCTCTCTCTCTCTCTCTCTCTCTCTCTCTCTCTCTCTCTCTCTCTCTCTCTCTCTCTCTCGCAAGTTCGATCGTACGCGTAACGCATTTTTCGAATTACGCTTAAGCGCATTTCGCTCGGAGGATCCGCTCGGGCTATTATTACTATTATCATTATTGCGTTTTCTCTCTCTCTCTCTCTCTCCCTCTTCCCTCCCACTGTTTCTCTTTTCCTCTTCGTCTACCTTCTCTCTTCTCATCCATCGTGCGTATACCGTTCCCGTTCCTTCTTTCATCCACGGCGATGGCTGTAAAGCGCGGCTGGTTGGACCGAAACCTTTCGCCTTTGTGTTCGCGCGCGCAGCTATAAAAGGGCGGCCTATTACTATTGTTATCGTTGTCGTTATTACCGTCATTATTAGTGGCACGACCGCGCTGAGAAATTTCGTGGTTGCTGCGTCCTGCACGATCGCTCTTTTGCTTTTTTTCTCTCTCTCTCTTTTTCTCTCCTTTTATTCTTATACATATACATACTCACGCTTACATACCACCTTTGCCGTCGAGTATTTAACCCTTTAAGAGCTTCGACTCGGAAAAGACATTCACCATTTCCTACTTCTGTTTTTCTTTTTTTATGATTTTTTAAAGAGGACCGACGATAAAGTTTACGATCCCCGGTTCGTGACGATAAAAGATTAACTCTCTTCTTCTTAATAGATTCCGTGAAAAGTGTGTTGCGCGTTGAGAAATGTCACAGCGAACGACGAAAGGACGAAGATACGGAACACGGAGCGGAACGTATCCTTGACGTGAAGATGTACTCTGTCTCTGTACCTTTCTCTTTCACTCTCTCTTTCTCTCTCTCTCTCTCTTCTCCTTCGGGAGACGGTAGTTTTCCGCTTTATGCCCGAGAGCCTGCACGATCACGAACTAAACTTGAGCTACGGGACGTGTAATTTTGGCCTTCTACTTCAAGCAGGTTTTACGTTAGTTCTCTCCTATATTCCTCCTTCTCTCTCTCTCTCTCGTTCTACTTTTCGTCCCTTGCTCTTTTCATCGCAAATGGGAGAGAGAAGTAGGAAGGGATGTTGAAGGAGGTGAAAGAGAAGAAAAAAAAAAAGAAGAAGCGGGGATTACTTATAGCTCCCTGAGTTCGTACGTATCACCGGACTTATTTTTCAAGGTATAAAAGGGGAGGGGTACAGAAAACTCTAAAGTATAGAGTTTCGTTCACGATTTTGTGGATTTCCTTCCTTCTTGTTTCCTTCTCTCTCTCTCTTTCTCTTTCTCTGTCTCTTATTCTCCTTTACGAAGACGATCGGTCGCTTGAAAAAACTTTCCACGCGGCTAATCCTAACTTTCTTCTTAAACCTTTCCAACGTCATAAAAGAGCGAACGTTAAGAACGTACAACGGTCTAGGTATCGTAGCAAAACTTCAAGTTCAATAATAATAATAGTTATTATTATTATTATTTGTTAGACAAAATACAGGTGATTCAAGCTTTATGTTATTCTAAATCATCAAATAGATAATAACAGTAGTACTTAACTAAGCAACGATGAGCAACAATACCACGGCTTTGTCTTCCTACCCTTTCTTTAAGGACCAGACCTATAGTTCAGAAACAATACACTGAGCATCTCAAACACAACGATCTTTTTGTATCTCTCCCTGGTTTTCTCACTGACAACTATAAATGTACCCCCGTCTCTGAGACCTCTCGAAATTCCCTCACCAGCGATATCGAAAAGCCATGGAAGCGTACAACAGCTCGAGAAAATTTCTCAAACTTTTCGTCGAGGGCGAAAATAGATGACGTTTCCCGTCGTCATCGCATCGATTTGTCGAGCAACCTTTCGAGTTTGAATTTATTCGAGAGCAGGATTGGGAAGAGGTAGGTGTAGGGGTTTGACGGGGAAGGGCTGCTAACTCTAGTAGTCGATGTGGAATATTTGTAGAGAAGAAGCGCAGAGGAATATATTTAAGAGCTACTCGAATTTGAAATTCTGGATTATAAATAGATGGAATATGAAATCGTCTACCTGTGTCTTGTCCCTAGAAATATCACTCGTCGATAGAACGACGTGTCTATATAAACTTATTTTCTTTCTGTCTTGTTTGAATCTGAGTGAAATAATCGTTTTGTTCCTAAGATAGATAGATACTTACTTACATAGACGATAGAGATTGAAAAAGAATGCACGAGTAAGCCTTGTAACATGACATAGATTATATTTCCTCTCTAATCGTTACAATGTTCTCGGATAATCGTACATTGAAATCGAGGCGAGAAAATAAGAAAAAAGTAAGAGACTAAAGGTTAATGTCCTTTTAAGCTGTTCCAAGGGCCGGTACATGGTTGTGAGCTTAGGTAGTAGGTAGAAGTGAGCGAGTATGCCGGTAGGTAGATAGATAGTTAGATAAGGAGATAGATAGACAGATGGATATAAAGGGTGACCTATGCATAGTTTTACGAGCCATTTTTTTTTAGAAACTATTACAATTATCGATTTCATTTCTTTATATTAAATAACAAAAATAAATTTTATCAATTATTGATAAATGTTATTGAAATGTTACATAATTTACATTTTTTTCTTTTAATACGAGGATATTTAACAAACTTTATTTTTTTTTTGTTAATTAATTTACGATCTTCTTTCTCATTAAGAGTCGTAAGCCATTAAATGTAAAACTAATTAATTTAGAAAAAAAATATTTGTAACACTCGATGCCGACCACTGTGTACATGTATGTAGGTAGGTTGCTATAGGTATACCCTTCAAACGAGATCGTAGATAAGACGATCCAGAAGCGCGCGAAAGGGCTCCCTCGAGGATTAACGTGACATCTAGCTAGGAAAGCGTTGCGTACGATGTTTCCCTTCGACGTCGCGTTCGTCAAGCCGCATATAAACGTCGTGGGATCGGATTGCACCGTGACAAAAGTCACATCGTAGCTCGATACCGAGAGACGTCGAGTCTCTAAACCGCATGAATATCAAACGATCCGCGAACAATCGTTACTTACTTCGTGAGACTCGATATGGTATCTTATGTTTTATGCATTGGGGATTAATAAAGTGCGCGCGAAGAAAACGCACGCGGATGATCCGAAGTATATCGATCTAATTGTAAATCGATCGTGAGAACCAATACAACGTAATGGAATTACCCCGTCCACTTTTTTCAATTTCCTAGTACTATTAAGAAAGATAGAGTGTCGGGTTGATTTTGTATGAACTGCTAAAGCCTATATCTAAAGTCCTGTGATTTAAAACGATTATAGTTTTCTAAAAGACATTTACTCTTATATTAAAAAGTAACTTCTACAGCGTATTCAAAAGTAAAGTTGCATCTTCTTTTCTTAAATCGAATTACACGTACCATATACTAAATGAATATATTTAAAAGGTTCAGTGAGTAAAGAAACGAAAAACGAGGACAAGAATACCACCGCGTGATCTTTCTAAAACCCAACGAGTTTCAGAAACTGGCAAGTGTAATGTGAAATTCGGGTTTATCCTCCCAATTCTCCTTTCTCTTCTCCTACCGTTCGTATATATGTACGTGCTCGAGCATGGGAGGGTTCAACCTCGTTGAGAAGCCTTGCTTCGTACGAGAGACCCATAACAACACCGAAAGAGAGAACAACAACGTGGGTGGCGTTATAATAGTAACATTAGGACAATAACGATTAAAAGCGACGGTGGTTGGGTAAGCGAATTTGGAACGGCTTCTGACTTCCAGTCTGTTTCAACCCCTGGACGAGGGTAAAGGAAGGAATGGGACTCGAGTAGCGAGAGGAGAAAGGAAAGATCGAAATTGGCAGTAATGGGGGTGGAAGGACGAGGAATACAGAGAGAGAGAGAGAGAGAGAGAGAGAGATTTATCTAAGGGGGTTTGAATCATGGATCCTTAAAACAGAGTACTTACAAAATACAAACCTAATTACGAAGATGGAAAGCATTACGATTATATCGGACTGTATCAAAGTTTACGGTATTATTCTAATGATATTAAAACGTTGATAAAACGAATAAAACAACAAGATAATGAAGATTTAAGAAAATCTCCTTCGTTAATTTTAATTAAGTCGATCGTATTAGAAATGATCAACTTTATTATTTTAATTTTGTTGATAAGATGACAAATGATAAATATTATAATATAAACATTATAACTTTCTTTCTTTCTTATCTCTCTCTGGTTTAGATTTTCCAACACATTAGAGGGTATAATATGTCACTGAATCGATTAAATTTCTTAAGAAAGAGAAAATGTAATTGAAAATCCAATACCTCCTAGCCGTCAACGAGAAAAGAAGACGCAAACGGAGAAAAAGCCTTTCGTCTTCGGCGCCGTCGCTACCCACTTACGTTTTACCGCTCGTTGATCCTACGAAGGAAAATGGCGTGGAAAAGAAAGACGTCGCGCTGAGAACTCTTCCGTAGGATGGTTTTGAGAAAAGGAAGAGGAACAAGGAGAATAGAGGAGAATAGAATGGAGAACTAAAGTAGACTTTATTATGTGCACTAAGAGTGGATCTCTCTGACTCATTCAACGAACGTATATTATGCTAAGAATGAAATAGAACAGTGTCAGATGTTAAAAATCAAAACTGTCAAAAAAAAAAAGAAAGAAAAAAGTGGAAAAAAATAAACCTATTTTTTTTGTCTACATTCGATTTCTCGATCGTGCAAATTTTGAAAGAATTTAAAAACTTCGCCATTTGTAAACGACAGGAAAAGAAAAAGCAAATGAAGAAATAAGAAAAGGAAATATTTATAACGCGCTTCTCGTCATGAATGTACGTACTGGCTTGCAAGCCTGACGAGATAATCGCGTTCACGGACCGGCGATAAAATAGGATTTATTTCGATTTTAAATTGCCTCGCGCGCGAGTGCGAGCGCGAGCAGATGCTTAATGAGAGAAGAAGTAGCCCTGGTGCATTTGTTTATGACGATAAATCTTCGTTTATCGTCGGGACGTTGCGGCATGCTGTATAATGGACTCGTCGAGCTGGACTCCGTCAACGTCGTCCTCGCTCATCCTCGAAATAGAAATAGAAAGAGAAGGAGAAAATTCAGAGATAAACAATCGTTAATTGCCATTTCCAAGGCTAACTATGAACGATTGATGAAAGAAAGATAATAAAAAAGAATTTCTCTAAATCCATGAGATATATATTTCTTTCCATTTTCATTGCGATGAAAATGTAATCGAGGAACAATCGTAGTCGATCTTATCTTTCTCCATCAACGATATTTCATTTTTTCTTCGTAGAAACTTGTTATTAAATGAGGCAAGATACAGATAAATAAATTCGATCGTTTATTGGATCTTACATTTTTTTTTTTTAAATTATCATCGATGTCATTAGCACGATTTTCGAATCGAAATGAGGTTTGCAAGAAACGTCAACAGATTTATAAGTTGCTGCAGAAGAAATGGCGAGCACGAAACGATAATAAAGCAACGATTAACGCGATGGTGGACAGGGAAAAGGTAAAGTAAACGATGTCGACGACGACACGAAGAGTAAGGAGATGGAGGAACATTCGTTCGCAAAGGAGAAACGGGCCGATATTAAAAGCTGCGCACGAAGCACCGTGGCGGCGAGCAACGTTAATTAGTCGAAAACATGGTGCAGACGGTATGCCTACGGGGTCGGACCGCACCGTTTTATTACCCTCTGTAACGAGTACAGTGGCGCACGCGGCGTATCTAAATAAAATTACCCTGCAGAGAGCGTTTGCCTGGGTCTTTCAAGGCAGCCACACCAACTTCAGTATGAGCTTCGGTACTTGGATTCGGCGTCAGCCGGTGAACATCGTTTTCGGTCGAAAAAGATCGTTCTTGATAAGAAAAATGAAAAGAGAGAGAAGAAAGGAAGTCCATAGCGATCTTGAATAAAACAAAAATCAGAAAAAACAAGATAGATTTTTAGTGACACTTGTCGAACGTTAAAAAAATCGCAAAAATGGATTACTGAATTAAAAGTGAAAGCCCGATAATTCCTCACAATATTGAAAAACAGAAAGACAGATAGACAAAGTTGGCAAGCTTTAGTCGAAACAAAATCTTTGCTTTTTCAAGCAGCGTGACGTTTGGTGTAAATGCGAATTGCACGAGAAGCGGGACGTGGAAAAGGTTTTACGAGGAGCGAAAGGCCAATTCTGAGCGTCGAGGCCGTGCCCGTCTAACGTTTCAGCTTCGTTTAGAATTCACCGGTTGAAAAGCGGGATAAATTTTAGACTCGAGCTCAGGGAAAAAGTGGGCATTTCAGTGGATTCCAAAGCGAAAAAGGGACAAGAGGAGAAGAAAAAGAAGGAGAAGAGGAGGAGAAAAAAGAGGGGAAGAGAAAAGCGAAAGGGAAAGGTTCGTACGAATGCTGCGTGATTACGCGCAGTTACGACTCCCGTTTTCCCCCACCCTGCACCCTTAAATCGCGCAAAAGATAAGGTCGGCTTAACGTTAAAAGCGCGGCCCGATAGAAGTACGCGCAACCCCTATAAATAACGCTGCTCGCGACGACTCACCCTCTTTCTCCCTGTTTCTCTTTTTCTCAAAGACTCGTGGCAAACGTGAATCGAAAAATCACTATGAGAGAATTTTTAGTATTGACTATCGTTATAATTACAACACGTTTTCTTAAGAGCGAAATTTCATGGAGACACGTTCCATTTTGTTCTCCGCGAATGGAAACTTTTCTAAAGAAAAAAAAAAAAAGAAAAAAAAAAAAAAAAAAAAACTACGTACAGGTGGTTGCCGTGAGAAGAACGTTCTCTTAGTTACGAAGGAACAAGAAGAAATTACGAAAAAAAAATTGCAAAACTAATTGGCTTCTATCGAGTGTACGGTTCTTGGAGATCCGATATCGTCGATTTCAAAGTGTATATCGAGCATTAAAACATGATACATTTCATTTTCTCCATTCACGATCATTAACGGAACGCTTTGCGAAGGTAACGGCTTCCGTACGCAACCACCTTGTTCCTTTTTCGTTCCCGAGCGATGCAGTTATCCGCGTTCAACGTACAGTCTCTCCAAATTTAGCGAATCTAGGTTCGCCTTACCGTCAAAGATTCGAGGCGAAGTTGAAGCATCGAGTTTAGCGCTCCGTTGCTATCGTTGAAAGGAAAGAGACTTAAATGGTTACTCGATGCACGAAAGTATCAAAAGATACGTAATCAAGAAATACTTTCTCGTTCGACCTCGTCCCTATTTTTCTTTTTTTCAAATTCTTCTTCTAATTACACACACGAGATTTATCCTTTATTCTTAGTCGTCCTCTCGTTTCTTACACGTTAATTGTATCTACTTAAACATGTACTTGTATATCACTTTTTGATCATGAAAAAGAAACAGAAAATAGAATAATTACGTACTACAAATAATACGAAATCGTGCATCGTGCAACAAGAAATAAAAATGCTTCGTTCTTCCGCTAATTTATTTGTTTACCCAGGGAATAACGTCGATCTCGTAAAAGATGGTAATCGTTTAGGAAGTATTTCTCGATAGATAACAATGTCGAGTAGTCGCTTCATCGCACGAACGAAGTCGATTATAAGAGTGACCCTTTCGAGAGCGACGCTGGAAGGCAAGTTCGAAAGGGAGTCGGCGGTATTGTAAGTGGATGCCGGTGGCGGAACCGGAAGCAGGAAGTCGAGTGCGGTATAGTGGCGATGCCCGCCGTACTTATCCCGTATCGATTGTACCCAGAGCCGACGACGACGACTACGACTACGACTACGACGACAATGACACCATTGGCATTGCCACACACTACGCTGACAAGGCATTTACCTGGACGCTTCCACTTTATCGTTCGTCCACTACTCAACACTACCAAGAGAATTATAGTCAAGCCAAAAGGCTATCTCATATTTGTATTGTCTCGCTTTTCGTCCGTTTTGACTCCATGATAAAATCTTTTCATATTGTTCCTTTACTTTCGGTACTCTGTTCTTTCATACGCTATTTTTAACATGTTTATTATTTGATGATTTATGTAGTTTACATGTCATACGTAGAATGAGTACTATATATATAATGTGTGTGTGCGTGTGTGAGAGAGAGAATATAAAAATAAGATGACAATATTATATAGGTTAGACTTTTGCTTAAAAACTGACATGACTGATTTTATCAAAGAGAGTCTGTTTTAAATATAAATCGTGAATTCGTTTAGCTATCTGTGATTTGAATTTGAAGTTCACCTTGCGGCTTCATGGGCGGACATCAAAGGACACCGAATGTGTTAAGCGTACATGCATCGACTCGCGTGTGAGCTCAAAGAAAAAAAAAACGAAGAGAGAGAGAGAGAGAGAGAGAGAGGGAGAGAGAAAAGAGGAGGGAAAAAGAGGCGAAGTTTCGTTTTCATTTCGCTCGAAGGCAACGCCGTCCAATGGGGCGTCATACTTTCGTGGCAGGCATCGTTATTGAATGTTACGTCGACTCGCTGGGATCCATTACCAAACCGTCAGCTCGCGTTTCTCTCTTGTTACGGGCTCTTTATCATGCGACCACAGTCGCAAGATTTTCTTCCACCGTGGACGAAAACACGCTGAATTGAGCATATTATAAAAAACTGAGAAAGACGATAAGAAATTACAAACATATGAAACTACGAAAATGTTCAACAAAGTGTACGCGTTATTCTTAAATATGTCGAAGTTTAAATGACCAAATACGAATGAACAGCTGATAGAATATCCATAGTAATCTAGTATTTCTATCTTTATTATTCGTAGTTGTCGGACATTACTATGAAACACACAATTCATTCCATATGTCGATGCATGAGAAACAGAGAAGAAAGACAAAAGAAAGAACGCCGGAGGAAGAAAGAGCGGAACGACGGAAGATGCAAAATTTCTGAAAAAAAGAATGAGGAAAGCGTGAAGTACGCCAATCATGGGCCGTTATTGGTGGCAATTATGATAATAGCATACCTCGAGCGAGAACCTTCGTTCGTTCGTATGTATGTATGTATGTATGTTCGCGTAGGATCACGGCTACGCAGGTATGTATGTAGGTATGTACATATGTATGTATGTATATACTCAAAGTCCGATGCATCTCTCTCCTCTCTTTCTCTTTCTTTCTTGGCCGAAAGAAGAAAGGAAGACTCGAGCGAGCTTGCTCGAGGACTACCGGCCTCTATTAATCATATAAATCGTCTGTTGCGGTTGGGAATATTACGACTTGCCAATAATTGCACTCAAATTGCGCCTAGGAAAAACGTCTGCGTGACTTTCACGCGATTATAGTACACGCGTACACGATAAAACGAGACACGAGAATCATCTTTGAGATCGAACTCGGCAATCCTCGGAATTCGTCGTTCGATACGAAATTTCGATACGCGATGTAAATTAATAGTTGCATTTGCAGGATGAAATTTCATCGAAGAAATTTAATCCTGTAAAATTAACGTTCTGATGCACGTATAACGACAGTTGTCGATATCTTTGTCGTTAAAAAATATATACCGAGCTTGTCCTCACTATATGATAATACGACATTCTTTTGTACTTTGCAATAATATGGCAATCAAATGTAAACACAACTTTCTACGTCAAATGCATATTACAGTTCGGAGAATTCGAACACATGTCGATAGGTAAGACGAAATAAGTTTGTCGAAGTTCACCTCTAGTCTAATAACAACCAATCAAAAAAAAAACTCTTGTATATACCATTTATATGTTAGAAGTTGGGCGACTATGTTCGAATTCGTAGAAAAGCAGAACGACGATCGAGAAAAGCTCGTCTTAGGTATTACGAATTGTCGGAGTATTTGCTATGATTAGAAAAGAGGACGCAGGAAGTGAGTATATGCGTTTAGGTGGAAGAAAATGTTGGCGCAAACGCAAGAATTATCGGCCGCACCTAGAAGTCGTCTATCGAACTCGAAGATGCTTTCTGCGTGATTCACCGTAAGGTTTAATATTTCTCATTCTCTTTCGTACGAGAAGATTAAGTAAGACTCGCGAAGAGGAAAGTGCTCGCGACTTTTCTCTCTCTCTCTCTCTCTCTCTTTGTTCTTATCGCACTTTATCACCGCTTACGTTGATGATTCATATTAATTAACACGTAACGCCTACGTCATTCCCCGTTTAAATACCCTCACTCATCTTCAACTTCCGTGCATCTTCCGTAAAATGATCAGTCATTGTTTTAACAATTTTATAAAGAGCCGGAGGTATCTTATTGTCATACAGAGCCATTTCAAAATTTCTTTTATTATTTGCGTTTAGCTGTTAAAGAATATTCATTTGGAGAAGGGAAAAAAACAGAGAGAGGGAGAGAGAGAGAGAGAGAAAGGGGAAGAGAGAAGCGAACGGAGTGGCTCTCGTTGTGGCATATTGCTTCGATAAAAATACGAGACACAGTTGGTTCGGGTTGCACGATAGCGTCGAGCAGCATTTGTCATCGACTCACGGCACGAACATTTTATTTTCCGCGTCGTACATACCGTTCCACACCGTTGTGTGTGCCTTCTCGCACAGTAGTTAGGTAGAGATGGTTTGTATCCTCTGTGCACTCGTCGCACACGATGTAACACATACACAAATATATACACAAACATGAAACACGACAAGTGTGAATTAGCCTGTAAGAAAGAAAGGAAAGGAATATAAAATGTGTTGCCGTGCCGAGCAAAGTAAAAACCAGAACGCGACAACCTTAATACGTCCGCATAGGTTCCCTTCGCGAGGACAGTCTCGCGTTTCTAATTAGACGGGCATAGTAGTTATTTGCTTTTTCTTAGTCTCGGTAGTCCAAGTCTCGTAGTCATAGTTCTGACTATGTAGTACTGTTGCAGTTGCCGATGTTATTGTCGTTAGTGCATAAGTGCGTTCGTACACGCACCTAGCTTTCATAGCAACTACGAAACGTTCCGTACACAGAGGTGGGTCTCTCGTCCATAAAAGTGGACACCGTAACTTTACAAATAAGCTATACGCCGCCTACGTTCGTCCTACCATTTGCGGCCTCTTCTTTCCTTTCCTCATTGTATCTAGAGGACACCTTCGTTTTCTATTGCTCCCTCTTTCCCTCCCTCCCTCTATATATATATATATATATATATATATATATATGCATGTAGATACATTTCGCAACGCGTTTTACAAGAGGAATACTCTCTCGTGCGTTCCACGTTAAATTACTTTCGAAAATTTCTCACTATGAAACTATCGTGCGACGCCACAGTAAGTTTGAATTACCAATGATGCACACATGTTTGCAAGAAGATTATTTCAAAACTTTCCTCTCTATAAACAGATCACGAATCATTGCCGTCCAAAATATGATTCATATATGAGTTCATACTTCTAATTTCGATGTATTACTGTGAGATAAATTTATTGTTGGAATAACATTAAAAAAGTCAAGCCACTGATTAGACATTTTTCTTCGTAGATATAGTAACTTTCGTTTCTGCAAAAAAAAAAAAAAAAATGAACAGGAAAATGGGCAAAAAAATAGACGAAATCTAAACGAACTTGTTACATAACATAGTAGATACGTTTGAATCTCTCGACGTATCGGAATATATCGTTTCATTTTTGAAGGGTCGATCTTTCGCAGAGCCACCCTTGAATATTTAAAAGGTGCCGATCGAAGCGTTAGCGAGATACGATACGTTAGCGTAGCAGTAGAATAAATAAGTCGGACAGGAGATCGGTATTAACGGAGAGGCGGGGATGGAAGCTCACAAACACAGGGCGGCTACTCGTTCATCAAGAAATACGATCACCCGAAAAGATCCAGGTATTTCCAGTTTCGCCGTATATCTTTGCCACCTGCACCCGTTTTTCAACTTTTTCATCGGGGATGTCCTCTGCATGTTTCATAAGGATCTTTCGCGAAGGTGTAAAAACCAGAATCGGGAATCCATCGACAATAAATTAAATGGTAATGGAAAAACAAAATTCCCACATGTCAAATACATTCATTTTTGGCCTTCCTACAAGCTTCTGCATTTATTCTACAAAGAAAGTTTATATATCACTCATCAATTTTATTAGCTTTTTAACAATCCTCCAACATGACATAAATAAATAATCCTAAATAATCCTAGCGTTTCTTCGTATTTTCTGCACGACGAATAATGAAAATTATTTTTTAATAACAAATATATATATATATATATATATATATATATATATTTGTACACATTTATATATAGAAAAAAAAAAATTCTGTCAACATGAAAATTCGAAAATGCTTAATCTCTGAGTTATAAGATTTCTAAGTATGATCTTAGTACATTGGCATTCACCAAACCATAAACGAAATGCATTGATGCGAATGCATTCATTTGAATGAAACTTACATTTCAACCAACACAGTAGAATGAATAATACAATACGTAAAACTCCAACAACATCTAACAAGCTTCAAAGCCAGGAATTTTGAACCGTGTTCGGAAACTCAATGAGACGGCAAGCTGAAGCTTGTATTCAAGCAGGAGATGGGCATTTCGTACATTTCATGTAAGGAAATGTCAACGGAGTATATCATAATTCAGGCAAATAAATATAATTGGATTACACTAAGACTATACTTGAAAGTTTTAAAATTCAGAAATGAAACATTTCCCAACTCAGGTTGATAGAAATTATTTTTTGTTTTTCTCTACATATGAAAAATCCATTTGTGAAGTTTTACTACACCCCGTATATACGAGCAGCTATATAAAGCACACGTACGTATTTGTATATTGGTCACATTAAACGTTATTCACCGTACAATTCATCGTGAAATTTGCATACGAATAAAGCACTATTTCGCATATTTATTTTTTTTGAACAGGTCTCTGAAGCAGTCCGCTTTCACGATTCGAATACGGGTTAATATTCGAAGAAACTCAACTACGCGATATAAAGGTTGAAAATATGTTCGTTGGACCGTTCCACTTCCGTTTTATAATTTCCCTACGAAATTCGTTTCGTACTAGTTAGGAACGTTTCATCGACGTTTCCTCTAATCGCATATATTTTTCGTTCTATTTCGTAAAATCCAATCTCAAAATCATTTTTCTTCGAAGTCCTTTTAAAAAAGCGAAGCGTAAGCTTAAAATAAGAAATATAAATCGTTCATCAAACGTTTAAAAATTAATGTTCGAACGACGTTCCATAAAGTATTAATAGTCATAAAACGAAGTAAATGAAAAATATGAAATGAAATGAATGAAAAAGAAACATTCGAAAAAGCAACGTCACCCAAATGATTGTCTACTAATGAAAGGGGTCAACGTACGGAAAATTGCTCTCTCGAATCCATAAAAATCAAAGCGACAGGCACAGGTAGGTAGTCGCCGCTCGGTTAATTCGAATATAATACGTAAAGAGGACGGTTGATGTCGTTGAGATTCTAATTCGACGGTATTCATTGTACTCGTTGATTTTGATCTTAACGAACGTTAACGTACAAAGCCGTAAATTCTTATGGAGGTTGAATTATACGAATTCTACAATGGAGAATTTATGTTACGAGTAAAGGTAACGAATACGGTATCACAATTTCATCATAATTTTATAGGTTCAAGAGAGTCGTTAAGAATGCAAGAGCAATTATCGTGCCAATCAAACAACTCTATTATCGATGATCTCATAAGCGACGACTTTTTCTCTTCGTTCTCGAGATATCGAAATTAGTATCAATTGAAAGGTGATCTCGTTGCCGCGTAACACAGTTTTCTTCGTTGGTGGTATCGTGGGTCAGGACCGATTCGACGTTCACTCAAGAATTCTCTTTGCGTTACGCAAGGGCGTTCGAGAGTTGCGAGCCGACGCTTCGAAGGCCACGAAACGACTTTGCGATCGATGCCGTGCGATCGGCCCAATTCGAAGAGCACGTATGGCGCTCTCCTCTCGGACGCGTTATCAAAAATTTCTATTCAAATAGACGTATCATAAAGTAAAATAAAACGAAACAAAAGAAAAACAATATAGAATGAAATAAAATAAAAGAAAAGGAAAGAAAATAAAACAAAAATTGACGAACAAAGGGTACGTCAAAGTTCAGCCGTCGTACTTTGATCCTCGATCTCGTTGATTAAACTCTTTCCCAGGGTAGGGTAATCGATTATATGTACATATGTAGATCGGATAAAAACTGTCGGTAGGAAACAAAGCGCTCTCGTATTCGAGAATGACGATTAAAGTAAAGAGGATGCCCGAGGCGTATCGATGTTGCGACGCGCGATATACGCTCTAATCGCTCTAACGCGTTTCAATATTGATAGAAACGAATCACTAGCGGCGGCGTTTCCAAACGGGAGAAGAAAAATTTCCTTCTTTTTTTTTTTTCTTTTTCTTTTTCCTCTTCATTTCTCTGCTGTGACGAAAACTGTATACGCGCTAGATATAATCCGACGGTATGCGTCTAATATAGAAAACATCAACAAATTTTTTTTCGTACGATCGACGATGGTTTCGACGAAAACTATTGATATTAGAAAAGATACCGCGATGCGAGATTTCTTGGAAATTCGCTTCGTTATTCAAAGAGTGTCCTTGTAAATTCAACAACGGATTCACAGGAAACTCACGTAACTTTGCGAGAGGCGATACGCACGGAATTCGCTTAGATCATTTAACCTCTTTACATTTTTAAATGAACGCACGGGTATTTAACACAGAACACACATCTAGAAATAGTCGTTGCTTCGTCATAATCGACCGACTTTTATTCGTTTATCACTGCCGTTGAAATTAAAGTTGAAGGATAGGGTTACTTACGAGGAAGAAGACGAAGACTGGGAACTCGTGGCACATCTCACAGCGTATACATATATCTATAAATATATATATGTATGTATGTATATGTATATGCGAATAAGAACATAGAGAAAACGGTCACTGTCACATGAAAAAACAACACTGATTGTAAGATCTTTCAATCCACTGGTTTCGTACAGGGTCCTCGTCGATCTTGTTGATAATAAAACTGTAAATAAAACGATCCAAGGGCGAACGACTGAATTAAAAAAAAAAAAAAAATTATCCAAACTTATTCACGGACAGACGCACACCTTCCGACGGCTACGTTATCACTCGATCGGCCCCGTTCGAAATCTCCACAACATCCGCGTCGTATATTATTCCAAATATCTCTCTGGATATAACATCGCATTAAATCCTTTAAACTTTATCCCTGAATGTTATTCACGTTAGTTCTCCACTATTTTTTTTCTATCCGTCTAGTCGTAAAACACCGTTGGAAATACCGCACTTTGCGTGATGGCACCAAAGATCAAGAAAAATTCGTGGTATCCCTTCTTCTTTGAAAACACTTTCAAACTACGTAAATCATTATGATTTACTTATCAATAATAATCTTTATCTTTCTCTACACTTTCCTTTTATCTATCCAATCGAGCACCTATCGATCGTGTCACGGTACGCGCTTATTCCGATTATCGCGAGTTTCCATGGTGCACTCTACGCACTTAATACGAGCGAGCTAACGTGCGAGTTCAACGAATCAAAGAGCACGGGCTTAACTCTGAGTATCCTCTTCCACGAATTCTTAATTTACGTTGTCACGCACGACACACGGAGGATCACCCTTGATCCTCCACCTCCTCCTCCTTTTGGAGGACGCGACTAACGAAGACAACGCGCGAAGGAATCGTGGAAAAAAAACCAAAAGAGAACACTGGAAACGGACGATCCGCTCCCAACGACGTCGCCGGAGAAACTGAGCGGCGAAAGGGGACGAGAGAGCGTCGGCCCCCACCACTGACCTGTCCTGACGCCCCACCTCCGAGCCCTTATCCCCACTACACCACCCGTTCTCGCTCTTGCTCTCGCTCTCTCGTACACTCGCTCTCCCTCGCTCCCCACCACTTACTCGCAAAACCCGACTGAACACGCTTAACCCTCCGTGCAACTACGCTCTCCAGACTCTCTATCTCTGCCTCTTTCTCTCTTTCTCTTGCCTGTCTGGCTATATTTCTCTCTCTCTCTCTCTCTCTCTCTCTGTTTCTACCTGTCTCTTTCTCTCTTTGTTTGTAGAGTTAGTTTTATTGTATATACATTTTATATATATATATATATATTTTTATTTCATTTTTAATCTTATTTGTTACCACTCTAGTTCTCTCTCTTTCTCCTCTTTCTTTCTTTTTTCCTAACATCTCTATCTAGCAAAAGGCAAACCGTTAGACGGTGAGGTCCGAAAGGGTGTCCTAATGGTTCGATCGGGCAACGACGAGAAGAACGCTTTCACGAATTAATCGGTCGCGTCCCCGCACTAAACGTCCAGCCACGATTGACTCAGTGTGAAGAGTCGGAGAGAAAAATCACTCGGTGAGAAACGTTGGAAATTTTTCGCTTTCGGAGATTTCACCCCCGCAGACCTTGGATTTAACCATTATCTTCTCTTCCACTGCTGGACGACGACACGACGACGACGACGACGACGACGACGACGTCCGACTTGCGCGCGGTAAATCGCTTAAATCAATTTTGTCTTAATTTACGAAGAGAAGAGATCGTCTTTTCGAGGTGCTACTGACGGTAGAGATAAGGAAGTAATTTAAGAAATTCCTCTTTCTTCTTCTTTCTCTTCTTCTTCTTCTTCTTCTCTCCTCCTCCCTCTCATTTCTGTTTCTGGACATTTCCACGACGAAGCGAAAACGTACCTGTTCTCTTCTTGCTCTCAATTAATTATTGTTGTTATCGGAGGCAACATTTTGCACGCAACCTAATTTCTAAGTTAAATAGACGATTTTTTTTTTCATTTTATAACACTATCTGCATTTACTATATTTAGTATTGTTTATCATGTTTTATATTCGTTTGCTCTCAAAGTTAATTAATTTCATATGCAATATTAAATTAATTAAATGCAATAAACATATTCTTTCTTTCTCTCTCTCTCTATTTTTCTCATTTCTTTCTCCTATCTCTTGCCTTCGTTTCTAGAGCGCAAGCGGGTATCGCTCGTTTCTACCTACGGATAGAACGGAAACGTTACATCGAGAAGCGTATCACCCGATTTATCTCTCTCGGTAATCCGTTTTCGGTCTATCGCTAGACTCGATTGCCGAGCACGAACGAGCCTCGTCCGTTCTAGCCGACGCCTGAACGCTAAATAACCCGTGCGCGACGGATAAGCCGACGACGCTTCGTCGATCCCAGGACTAGCCCGGACTAGTCCTTCCTGACTCGGTAAGACCAAAGCTGAACCGGTCAAGCTAAATGTTCTACCATTATGGACTCGATGTATACCACATATTGCTACCTCTCTTCTCTGTCTCTCTCTCTCTCTCTCTCTTTCTCTCTCTATCATTCTCTCTCGTTTTGTCTTGTATTCTAGAGTAAATTGCTATTCTTTCTTTCTTTTTTTTTTAAATTCTTTTTAAACGGACAACCACAAATACTATTTTAAAAAATGGTCTCATTTGACTTATCAAACAATGCTCTGGCATTCCCGTTTTATTTTCTCTCTCTCTGTCTCTCTTTCTCTCTCTCTCTCTTTCTACGTTGATCTGTAGGCCGAAGTTGAGTCGAAGAGTAATAAAGCGGTCTTAGGTGAAAGGCGTACGCGCGACGAGATTTATCGCGTCGTAGAAATTTATTCGTCTGTATTTACCGGTAAAGGCGAAAACCACCTCGGGACAAAGGAGTCACCCCTATCTTGGGGGTATCGCATAAACAACCAAGATCGCGATCGTACTTCTACGATGTACGATCTCCGAGAACGCTTTTACAAAAGAGCCGCGAGACCGACGGACTCTGTGAGTTGAGGTAAGGGTAAGAAGGAAGGACTAAGAGTTTCACCCTCACTTTACTAATCCTAAAACTTCATAAATACCGAAAAGGGAATTTCTTCTCCAAAAGATCGTTCTTATAACCTGTTCACCGATCCCCCGGTTATTTCATTCTTTCGATTCTCTTCGAAAGAAATGGTATTATAGAAATCTGTAAAGTGCATGCAAAAGAAACAAAAAAGAAAAAAAACAAAAAAAAAGAGAAAAGCAAAAAAAAAAAGATAAAGAACCACGCCGTTTGTCTCGCTTCAACGAACCAGTTAAAAGGAGACCTCGTACCTACGCCATTTCCATTTTCACTCTCTCGTTCTTCGTACAATTATGCAGGCCGCTTGTTTCTTTCATTGGATTCTTTCGAAATCTTTCATTTTCACCTCTCGATCGCGTGATCACTCCTTTCGTGCAGCCCTTTTGGCAGACGCGTTACGTACCTACCCGAAAGACACGTTTTCGACCGTGTTCGACCAAGCCAGGGAGAAAGAACGAACTCGGAATGGGATGCAATTACTTCCATCGAAAATTAGAATGCAACACCGTTTGGCATTGCATCGTATCGCAAAGAGATTGCATACCATTTCGTTGTAATTAATGTGTAAAAAGTGGTCTTTCTAGATCGTGAGAATCCTTCCCCTTTCATAATTGACTCCTTATTTTCGGGCTAACGAGAAGAACCAGGTAGCTTTCGTCTTTTTACGATCTCAAAAGTCAGTTAATATCGCCTTTGGCGGTACCAATGTCGATTGTAAGAGGAAGTAGAGACAAGGAGCGAGAAACGAGCTAGCGAGTCTTCAGTGAAGAGGATGAAGAGGAAGAGAAAAAGGAGGAGGAGGAGAAGAAGGAGATAGGTGGTCCATTGTCGGTCGGTGTCCGTATTCTTTTTAACCTCCGTGAACCCTCACTCGCCATTGACTATTTCACGGTTCATCCGAGCGACGAGAAAACGACAACTTGGAGGGACCAAGCAAGGTAATAGAGCGATCCTCTTCAACGCCCTTCTATTCCCTTCGCATATTGCTCGTCATCTTCTTTCCTATTCTCAGTTTCTTTTCATCAAAGATTCCTTACCAACATTCGTTATTAGCTCGTTTAATAACCGGTCGTTTTTAGATTCAACGAATACATAATCTTTGCCAATATTCTCTCTAAGCATGACAATGATCGAAGATCTATTATAAACGTTGCAATATCTTGTGCTTTTCTTTCGATATTATAAATAAAAACATCAAGGACAAGCAAGAAATATAACCGTTTCGCTGTTTGATCGCGAGTCTCGAATCAGATAGATATCGTTAAATCTGAGTACGTGACTATGCGTGTTTTATAAGCGAAACCGATATACGCCGATCGCGTGTATCGTGAGAACGTTCCTTCGATGAATTTTCATTTATCGTTTCTCGCTTTACACGCTTGTCGATCGTACGAAAGATTGGCGACTCTCGTAAGCGGACAATTATGCACACTTGATTATTCGAAACAAACGGGACTGTAACTGGTACCACCATTCGAAATAAAATCGTAAACTTTGATGTAATACATTACATTCCGTAATATGTTAGAAAGAAACGGCACAGGTGCTCTGTCGAATCGTTAGTCGTTCTCTCTTTTTCCATCGTCTTAATAAAATTAAGAAAGAATGAACAAGACTATATGTATTGTACGAGCCGGTTTCGCCGAGTGCTACGTACGTAAAGTAAGTACACGCGTGGGAAAGAATTTTCTTTGTTTCTCGTCGGAATTGCGCGTAGATAGCTATGTGTGTATATGTATGTATATACATATATATTTTAATTTTTATGTGCAGCTGGACGTTTCACAAATACTTCACGAAAGCTTCCGTTGCGGCAGAAATTAAAGAAGTTAAATATGAGAATGGAAAGATGTGCGAGGGCGTGAAAAAGAAAAGATTAACAAGATTATTAATCTATCTCTGTTTATAAGGAAAAGGAAAAAAATATATATATGTATACTTTTTAATACTTACGTAATCTTTCCACACCTTTACCGATTATCTGCAACAAAAGAAAAGAAAAGTGAGATGCCAAGAGCGTGACAGAAGAAACGAATCCAGTTTAAACATTTATATGTGTACGTGTTACGTTCATTCGTCATTCGACTCGCGTTATGGTCGACGTTCGAGGAAGAGAAATCGAATCTTTAAAACTCGTTCGAGAAAATATACGAGAAGAGAGCAATAACAACTCGAGACCAAAAATATAATCCTACTTGTTCCATAGACTGCTTCTATGTTACCAAGCGAGCTGTCTTTATCTGTTATAATTGTTGTAATTCCAGTAATTCAGAATAATTAGAGTGGAAACATTTTTCTCTTAAAACAGATTTAGTTCTGTGCACATTGCGACGAATATGCTAGTCATTATCATCATTGTTATTATTATATTATGAAGCTATCATTTGCTCGATCTATGAGTATGTATTATATTTATCTATTTATTAATCAACGATAATAATGAAATTCGATTATAAGCGGAATAAAGTGAACATGGATATAACGAGCAATATAATACGAATACGAATTCCAAATTACTACGTAAAACTTAGCAATTCTCTATAAATTTAGACAGAAACGTCAAGATGGTATGACCCACGGGTAAATTAAGTTGCTTCTCGGAAATATAGTTTCTGACTCATCGGCAAGTCACGCTAAGTTGAATGTGTTAAATAGCGACTCTGTATACGATTCCACAAGTCTATTTATCAAACGTATGCATATATTTATCAATCAATAAAAACAATGAAACTCAATAATAAAAGAGACAACGAATCGAGCGCCTTTCCATTACGATTTTAAGCTCGTTTAATACAGATAGGTGAGTAGCGCGAAAACGAACATAATACAACTCGTGTCGTTAGTTTTCATAAAGAAAAGACGAGTAACGAAATGTTCATCGACATTCATCTAGAGTCGATTGCTCTGGAGATACTCTCATACGCGAGTCGTTATATCACGAGTCGGTACTAGCGATTTTCAACGATGTACATAGCTAGGTTGTAGCCGATTATCGTAAGGTTTTGCATTCGAGGGATTTCACTAATCCATTCCCTCCATATAATCCCATTATCGGCCGTTTTCCTTACGGTGATACCGGGTTAACGGAGTACGCACGTACGTACGTATATACGTGGTAACGCGTTATATCTACAACTCGTATTTAGAGATTCCAGCAAAGCGACCTTTACACTAGGGACGAGACAAAGAGTGTGTATGTGTGTACGTCTGTGTATGTGATTCAAAGAGCGACAGAGAGAGGGAGAAAATTTTATCGAAGGGAACTGCAACACCAATCGACGAAGAACGTTCACGCGTTGGCAAATGCCTCGGCCGGGGTACAATTAGAATATCGTCCTATTCAATATGCGCGGGCAAATTCTAGCATGGAGCAAAGCGATCGTATTAAATGCTTTCGACTGATATTATTGCCTCTGCTAAAGGTTGTCTTCATTGAACGACATATACAAAATGTTAGTCGTAGAACGATAGGATGGATACTGTAATAACATTACAGAAAATAAATCGAATGAATTTGTAATGATATTTATTGAAATTACCGACTTATCGATCTTTTCTTTTCTTTTTTACGTAAAATTCGTAAAATATATTATGGCGTACGATGCTTCATCGAACTATCTAAACTATTACCATATACCTTCGCTACTACATGGAACGGAAGGTTCATGCTGGTTGCACACGTTGACGCGCGTGTATCGAACGAATTCATTTTGCGTAGGTAACGTCTCACTCGAGTCTACCATCGGGACGTTTCGAATTCGCATAGCGAGGGTGAAGGGAAAGGAGAGAACGAATGAACGAACGAACGAACGAACGAACGAACGAAAGAAAGAAAGAAAGAAAGAAAGAAAGAAAGGAAGAAAGAAAGAAAGAAGTGGGCCTTTTTGGGGAAGCCCCCTAGGGGGTAACCGGCAGGGAGATCGAGGCACAAGAGTGGTGCTAACTTAATGAGGGACCACCTAGTTTTAACTGTTTGTTTTTCAAGCGGAGCCATGGCCTGAGTCGAGCGAAGAAAAGAGAAGAAAATAAAAGAAGAGAAAAGCAAAAGTTTGCTGGACGAACCGGTGGACGGATCGTCCCTTCGTTCCTTTCCTTCGTCCTGGTTGACGTTACTCACATTCTCTGTCTCTCTCTTTCTGTCTCTCTTTCCTTCTCTCTTTCTCTCTCTCTCTCTCTCTCTTTCTATACGCGTTCACGCTCGGTCGACCTTCGTTTATAGCTTGTATCGCATACCTCGTTGCCATAACTTCCGCGATTTAGCCGTGAAATTACACGCGAATGAATTGGTACCAGAGAGCGAATGTTCGACGATAGTGCGATAAACTTTCCGCTCTTCTCCTTTTTCCCTTATCCTTCTGAGTCCCTTTTTCCTCTCTCTCTCTCTCTCTCTCTCTCTCTCTCTCTCTCTCTCTTTCTTTCTCGCATCACCGTATTCCGTCTCGATCCTACGTCGTTCGATCGATTTATTCGCTCGATTCGCGCGAAGAATGCAACCGACGCGCGATACTTTCGCGACCGACTAACAATAAGTTTACCTTCTTTTTCGCGCCACTTCTCCAAACCACTTTGGTAGCCATTGTGTGCATTTTTGCCTCGATAGCTTTTATATATATATATATATAGATACATATATATATATATATAGTATATATGTTTATAAAAAAAGAGTTGTGTGTATGTGTGCGTATATGAAAAAGAGAGAAGGAAAGAAAGGAACAAAAATTTTCTCTTTCATTAACGTCGCCGAGCTGCGATACTTTTTGTAAAGCTCTCTCTCTCTCTCTCTCTCTCTCTCTCTCATTTTTTCTCTATCTATAGAAGCAAAGAAAGCCCTTTTTAGACCAAGGACCCACATAAATTACGTTTAAATCGCGATTTTCCGATAAATCGTATCGATCAGACTTTCCTCCATGAGTTGTCGTCTCGGAAAAAGAGAAGGAGAATATATTCGCCGAACGAGAACGATAACGTGCCCATGAAAAAGTGTGTTTGACGTGGGTACGTCATCCATGATTAAATTTATCACTGACAAGCGGCATGGAAAAAGCTACGCTGACGTAACTTTTGTTTCAGCCGCGTCTGTATCCTTCCGTCGTTGTAGCGACAAGCACGACGAGAGTTAACTTTTGTTGACGCGAGTGTTCGTGCGCTGAGGAAAAAGCGTCGCATTAGGAATTTTCACGAAAATCGGGAAAATATGGTCTACAACGACGTACGTACGTTCTAAAAAGTTAACGGACACCTTCCAAACTTGCCGTATCGGAATTCGCTTCGTGTTTAATTTCTGTTTTTCCTTGAAAATCTAATTCTCTATTATTTCTGTATTTTTCTCGAAGAAATAATTCTAATTAACTCTACGTGAAACATATATATTTGTAGAGTTCGTGGTGTCTGTAGCATGTAACACGTTCTGAAAAAATTCATTAGGATCTACGTGATACGATTTGAATTCATGAAAATTATATCAATCATTTTCCATAAATGTTACGGTATTTATACTTAATTAAAAGAAAAAAATTTACTGGTGTTTTCATAAGTAACAATAGAACTTATTAAGACAAAAAAAGAATTAAAAATGAAACGGTCCGTTCGATTTTGTCTTCGTAACGATTCGTTTGGTTAGCTTCAAAAAATACTACTCACGATCACATATTTCCCGTCGAAAAGACGGCATATGGGCTACGATGATGAAGGGACGGTCTGCCCGCCGGCGATCTCGTATTTCCCGTCGATTATTATTCATTCTGCCTTAATATAAAAGAACACGATTGGTTGACCTCGTAAGGATCCCCGGCGACACAACGTAGGACACGCGAACGAAGGATAGACACGATTCGGTGACATCGAAAGAAAGGTACCCTCGTTAACATTCACTTCGTCGTATTACCATTCTCAAGGTACTAACCCCTTTCGTTTTATTTAAACAATTGTTCTTGAACTAGAGACTCGTTAAAACCGCGTTCGTTACACGATAGCTTTCCATTGATCTTTCGTAAAGAAGAATAGAAACGAATATTACTCCATTATTAGAAATCTTTTGGACCATTTGCATTGACGGACGAATTGCTCGACAGCTTGGAAAATCCTTTTTCGATTATGAATTTCGAGGCCTTTGAAGAGTAATCAGAAATTCTTTTCGATGCTGTTATTAAATGCGGTGAAAACGTCATTCTTTCTAGGAGATACTTCGTATAAAGCTATTTCTCTCTCTCTTTCTCTCTTGCTTTCATGCTTCCTTTTTTCCATCTTCGTCTTACACTGTATGACCTCGTGACGCATCAGGGTAAGTGACATTTCGTGTTCCATCTCGCGAAAGATTTCAGGGATGCATGAAACATAGTAAATAAAAATATATATTCGTTTGTGTAGAAAAAGAGAGCATGATATGAGCAAGTTTTCCATTTTTCCTAAAGTACAATACTCTCGTAATGGTTTTTTTTAAACATTGTGAAATTATCGGAATTCGGGGGTCAGAATATTATCGTCATTTTATTATTTCATTTATTTTTCACTTTATATCAGAGTTTTTCAATTTATATAAAACAACTGTGAGAATTTTCGGGAACGCGATCGGTTCGAAGGAGTTATTCTAGATGCAAGAATCGTGGAAGACTTTCTACGGTTGGAGATATCCAAGGTAGCCGCGTTCTTGCGCTAACGAGTGGACCTTAAAAGGGGGAAAGAGTTTCCCCGATCACCGGTTAACATCTTTGTCTCGTCCTTTCGAGGCCGGCTTGTGAATATATTCATGAGAAGGAGTGCGCGAGCGAGCGAGTGAGCGAGAGAAAGATGAAGAGAAAGGGGAAGAGCGAAAGAGAGAGAGAGAGAGAGAGAGAGAGAGAGAGAAACAGAGAGAGAAACGGAGTGTACAAGAGAACAAGAGAGGGAGAGTACTGTAGTATCGACCCGTCGAAAATTTTCGTTCTCTTTCGTGCATCGGAGTCAGTGCATCTCCTCTAACAACGTTTGCCGCTAACAAACGAAAAAAAAGCACTGATTTTTAATTGGACTATTATCGCTAATGATCGATATCTGTCAATTAAGCATAATTCTGTCAAATCTCATTTATTATTTCTCTTCCCATTGGCGTATTATTAATGCAGGTTGTTCCATTCTCGAGGGAGTACAAAGAGCAGCGGAGGCTCGATTTATTTTCATCGCGAATTCTCCACGTTCGCTCGTTGCTTTCGATGTTATCTTCATTCGAAATAGAGCCACCCTTCATGATTTTTCCATCGATCGAGTGTCGAACTATACCATGAGCCGAACGATAATCGAGGAATCGTTTCGTTCCATCGAAAATCGAACCCCCGGTCTCCCAATTCCATTTTTTCGAATAACGAATCTCGTCGATCGACGCCCTTCCTCGTCAAACTTCGTTTCGGGATATTTCGTCGTATCGATATTAATAGTACTCGATGCATTTCGTACACTTTTATTTTGCTTTCGAATCTAATAAACGTAACTTCGAGCAACTAGAAACGTGCATGAGATTTCGTTGAAACGTATCGTTACTATGACTAATTAAATAAAAACTATCTATTTATCTCGTAACTGAATAAACAATAAAATAATAAATTAATTATTCTGGCACTCGGGGATACCATTGAATATATAACAAATATCGGCCATGACACTCATCAGGCTAATAAACGAGATTAATATTCTAATATTATTTCCGTTCGAGAGGAAAGAGACAAGCTTTTAATAACACGGAAATCGTATTTCGATATTAATAAAGATCACGATTAAACGTCACTCAACGAGAAATCGAGTTCTTCGTTTATCGAATAATTTTCTAAGTCGAACGTATTCGTTGCTTTTAAAATGTGACTTGAAAAGAGACGCGAGGCTGTTTCAGGAGATTCCTTTTAGACGTTCAAGAGTTATCGAACGTCGTATCTCCTGGTAAGAACTCGTCCCTTTTTCTCGGGGACGTTTCGGCGACTGGAAGATAGCTCTTATGACCGTAGCACGATCATCCGTCACGGACGATAAACTTTTATCGCTCTTTCCTTGTCAATCCGTCTAGTATATTTAGGCGCATCATACACTCGCGTTAATAATAACGTAAAACTCACACGTTATGAATTTCAATATTTATCTTAGATAAGAGTAAAACTTTCTGATTTCGTTTCCTGTGATTACGAAATCATACATTTTGTGATACTTATTATTTTGAACGATTACGCTCATGTTAGATGGAAATACTATATTACATTTTATCGGACGATCGTAAAAACAATTTGAAAAACGATTTCTCCGATTTTTAATTTCAGCTTCGATTTTAGAATTTCAACTGATAAGTAATTTTCCTAATCGCAAAGTTTTACTCTCGTCCTTCAGGATGTCCCGCGAACAACGATACCTTCTCATTCCTACAGCGAGAAGCACTTACACGCGAGTGACGGTCAGAAGTGAAATCATTAATCTCTCGACAGCCGTCGAGAAGCGTCGAATTCAAAGGGATTCTAAGGGCCACGCCTGGCCCGTCGCGTTTCCCGTTATATTACAGTTAAGATTCTTTCCACGAAGTGTAAAGTATCTACGTCTACACGCGTGTTCTTTTTCGTATGATAAAAATGATAATCGGTAAGTAGTAACGAGTTACGAGCGTGGTAATACGTGCGATATATTTCTTTCGGCGCTTCTAACCATGTAATTTCAAACGTTGTTGCGCCTTAAAACCTCTCGAATTTCGCGTTCGACTGAAGTAAAACGGCCTACCGGAGCGTCAAATAAATGGCTTTCGAGTAGGCACGAATACGAGCAAACGGTAACGGGCCGTGTTTATCTCGGACGCTAGTGTAGGTGCATCGTGCCTACTAATAGCTGGAATTCACTGCTCGGCCATTCGAAATAGGTAAGCCGAAGGGAATTCTTGAGAAAATTTTTCTACGTTGAGACTATGGTTGAACCTAGGAGCCCTACGACCACTACTATCTTTCCTCTTTTTCTTTTTTTATTTTCCAAGGGAGAGCTACGTATTTCTTCTGGTAGAATACAACGAGTCTTGGATAATGGGACGATACTAATGCAAAGGTAAAAAGTATGAAAGGGAACATCGAGAAAAGTTATCCGGGAAAAACGATGGAACTTGAGAAGGTGAAGATATAAAAATGATTATTGTATTTGCTTTGAAATGGCTTGAATCGATCAAAACTAGTTTCACATTCATTCCCTCCCAAGGATTCTAAGCAAACTCGGGGAGGTAATTACGAGAAGGTCATCATTGTTGTTCGGTCAAACTTGAAATAACATTGTGTATGGTGTTTGTAAACTCGTTGTCGTCTTATTTTCCGTCGAGCAAGAAAGAACTACGACGCCGGTCTTATCTCTTTAACGTCCCGAGAAAACTTGGTCTTTTCTTTATTTTTCTTTTTCTTTCCGACTAGTTAGTGCGCTAGTTGAAATCTCGGATATAATTAAAAAAACGTAAAAAAAAAAAACTCACTAATTAATAAAAATTTTTTACGATCGATCTAAAGAATAGATGTAAAAGACCGACAGTATAAATTTGACGTATTACCTATCAGACCATACACAATAACCAACTACTTTTTTATATCAAATATCGACACGAAATATTTCGTCATTCGTCCGGCGATGTGTTAAGCAATTTGTTGTTGTTATAAATATATATTACCAATCTACCTAGCTATCTATCTCTTTTTCGTAGACATATCGATAAGTTTCCGGTTGGCATCTCTCCGCAAGGGAAATGAGATGGATAAAGAGAGGAGTGGAGAGGAGTAGCCGGTTGCACCGGTGGTGGCAGATGCGGATTCTCGGGACGGGGCAACGCGCGTACGTCCGTTCGTGAGGGAAATAAAAATACGGTAGGCGTGTCGGGTGTATGTGCTCGATACGAAAGAGGGAGGGCACACGTTAGGTGCTCTCGTATATGCATGCGTGCGACAAAGAGTAAGAGCGAGCGAGCGAACGAGTGAAAAAGAGAAAAAGAGAGAGAGAAAGAAAGAGAGAGAGAGAGAGAGAGAGAGAGAGAGAAAGAGAGAGAGAGAGAGAGAGAGACACTTTGGTGTGTAAGCCGGCTTATTACGCGCCGCCGGAGGCTACAAACACGCCGAATAATGGCCGAGGCTCCTTCGTCGAAGAAAGACCGTCGTCGTTGGGAGATGCCCTTAGGTAGGTTGCTCGGTAGGTAGAGCTTGCCAGGCTACGTCAAGATAGGCAGCCAGTCGCGGAAAGCGACGACCGAACATGCTGGTGGGAGGGAGCAAACGGTGTCGTATTAAATTATAATACTTCCAACAGGAAATTACTAGAGCGAAGGAAGTCTAAAGGGTGTGAGAGTAGTTTCTAGTCATACCATGCTTCTTTCCACTGGTCCTTCTTCTTTTTTTCGCATTTACGTGAATTTCTTCGTAGAAAGTATTCGTTCTTTTTCTTCTCCCCCTTTTCTTAATGTTATAATAATTCATCGATGAAATAAAAATGTTAGGAAAATTATTCTCTCCCTGATAGATTTTTTTCTTTACTTCCTTTTTTTTTTCTTTTTCATTCTTCATCTATTTCTTTTTTTTTCTTTTTTTTTTTTATTCTTGTCCCTTATAGAAAGAATCGATATCTCGTTGTAATGCACGTCGCGTAATGTCGAATAGTCTCTCGGTAACGACGTAACGTATACTAAAATTCATACCGAGCAGTTGACGGATGAGGGGAAGAATCGTAGAAGCGTGAGAGAGCAGAACATTTCCGTCATACTCGGAGAGTAAGAGAACTTCCTCCTCTTTTCTTTGCCACCGTACGCAGACGCTTCCTCTCCTCTTCGTCGCCATTCTCATAGCTATCGTCGTCGACGTCGTCGTCGACGTCGTCGTCGTCGTCGTCGTCGTCGTCGTCGTGTCGTTATCGTCGTCGTCCTCGTTGTCGTTGTCGTTGTCGTCGTCGTCGTCGTTGTCGTCGTTGTCGTCGTCGCATACGAGACGCATAATTATTATCACACTGTGTTCGCATACATTTCTCACCATTAATATTCATAAAGTCGATCCGTCAAAACGGACCTTTCTCTATTTCGCTTTCTTTATAGTTTCTCTCTACTGCTTGGTACTTCGGTTTATGTTCTATTCGGTAGAGAGGATCGGACGAATAAGTAAGAAGCTAAGCGAAGGAGGATATAGTAACTAGGATTCTTCGACGGTGTGAAAAAGTAGTCAGGATAAATATGATGACGTAGATGGATCACTTTTATTAGTATAGCTTTATTTGGAACCCATCGTGTATCTATCTATCGTGTTAATCTCTATTGCTACAGATTCATGTTCACCCTTTTCCGTACGCTTTCTTATATCTTTTAATTTTCTTTTCTCTCCGAGAAAAACAACCTCGAAAAATATTGATAGTTCATTCTAAAAGCTGGAGATACATTAACCAAATATAATTGAACTAGATATAGCGACATACCTAATAAACAGAATACGATAAAAGAGGAAGAAGGAGATAAAGGAAAGAGAGATATGATTGAAACACAAATCTCTTATCGCTTCTCTCTGTCATTATTCCAGATTATAATAAACACTGAATTCGTTCGCTAAGGAAGAGAATATGCATTCGTTCGAGATAAAACTTGCGACCGACAGAGTGAAAACTTAAAGATTCGATTATTCCTTCTTCTTGTTAACCAACCGTTTCTTTAACGAATGGAAACTCCTTCCGAAGATAACTAATTGCCAGTACTTCTAATTGAAGGAAATTAAAACGCCGAGTTTTCCTACCTCTTTCATCCTTTTCCCTATCTTCTTCTCTCTCTTTCTCTTTCTCTCTTCATCGTTTCCTGTCGACTCTGCGTTAAATCAAGTACAATTTACGAGGCAAGATATAAGAAAGCGAGTTATTTATTGAGTCGAGAGAAGTAAAACCGCCGCAGCACCCGGAAGTTTCTATTTAGGGAAAGGATAGCAAGTTCAAGTGTTTTTGATAAATATATTCAGCTGCTTATTACCGAATTCCATTAATGGAAATTGAATTATTAAAAAGGCAAAATACGTCAACAAAAGTCTGTGCCACGAATTCATCCTTTTCAATTTTTTATTTATGTCTTTCTTTTATCGTGTTTTTAGATTCGGTATGATCGATCAATGAAATAATTAAAACAGAAATAAAGGAAGTCAAAGAGCAAAGATAGAAAAAAGAGAGAGAGAGCAAGATTTTATAAGGGAATCGATTTACATTGTGAAATTAAACTTTCGTATAGTAATGATAACGATGAATATAAATCTGTAAAATATAGAGATTGACTCTAAAATAAGTATTTAAATATTTACAAACTTATGTAACGTATCAAAATAAAAAATGAATGAATATTTATGTACAATATCTCGTACGTTTTAACATACTCGATTTATTTCTAATTGTATCATATACATTTTCCATATCTTCATACAATTGCTGAATGCAATATTTATTTTTGATATACATATAAGATACTTTTTGAAATAATTAATCCATTCAGAAATTGTCTCTTTAATAAATTAATGTTGTGATTAAAGATACGTCTGTGTAAAAAAAATACGAAAGCTTTTTTCTTAATTCCAACCTTTCGAATATTTGCCGAAGCTCCGTTTAGAATCTTTCCTATATATACCAAACGTATATATAATATATATCTAAGTATATAGTTCACTTGTTCGCACATATCATGCACGAAACACATAACTCACTTCTTCTTTGTGTCTATGTGTGTAGAGAGAACCATGGCGGGAAATTAAACGACCATCTGACGTGGAGCGCACTCGCGTGTTTTCGCTTCGAAATATCAAACATCCTCGCGATTGCGATTGCCTGTGACATCGGTTTATGTCGTCGTAAGCGAGAGCCGCGAAGCAATACCTACTCGCAATTATCGAGTATTACCCGAGGCTCGAGCACGTTCGCTCGTTCGATCGCTCGAAAGGTGTCGATACCCACCCTCAAGAATTTCTGCGGTTCTGTCGTTGAGCTTCGTGCAAACCTAAACGAGTATTGAAGGAGGATATTGAATCGTACGTATGTACGTATATATACAATATATATACAATATATATATGTATATATATATGTATGTATGCATTTACATAAGGTTTATCGAATAATATATAACGATTTTTTTGTGGTTTCTAACGTATCTGATGTTATTTCTAAACTTAGCGTTAACTTTTCTATTAATTAGATTCGTATTCGTTATATGAAAATTATAAAAGATTTTTAATGAAAACGACTGTTGATTATCATTTCCACTTGACCGATCTTTATTCGACTTTCATCCAATTAATATCCGTCTTGATTGTCTGATTTTAATTATAAAATAAAATAAGTATAATTAAACATCGTTTGATATAAAAAGAAAAAGTTGATGAAAGGATAAAGCTAAAGTTAAAATGAAAGCTTACCAAGTAAATCTTCGATGTCGGACTGTGTTCATTCTTCGCTATGACCTAATCGCGACTGCTGTATTAAACAGAGCAAAAGAGGGGAAAAAAGTACAGAAAAAACAAAAACATTGGTAGGTCGTAGACGTTTGTTTAATGACCGATAGTTGTTTAAAGATACGCGTTATGTAAACAAATAAATATCTTTGTTTTCAAGGAAAGTCAGTTGCTTCGTTTTCAAGGAGAATAATAAATACATCTTTAGAAGATCTGGAGAGACAGAGGGAGACAATGTTAGAAGATTGACGAGCGGAAAAAATGGATGGATGGCGGATCCAGGTCCTACGTAAAGAAAATAGATCCTATCTTATTCGACTGGATCTATGTATCCACATACTACGTATATGTATATATTACAACGGAAGCTCAGTAACATTATCGAACTCTGAAGTTATGGGGGAGGAAGGGGTGTTCTGATTGAAATCCACCTGCCGTCCTCTTTGTCCTTATTATTATCGTCCTGGCGCACGACACGAAGCCATCGGGGCAGTCTCGTATCACCCACTTGTTATTAATGCAGCATGCTCGCCATGCTTGCCTTTGAAAAATGGTCGACCTATGATGATTCAGAGTTTTGCATGGGACTGAAGAACATACATATACACACATATATGTTTTATCTACCTTTCTCTTTTTTTCTTTCCCTCCTCTTTCTCTTCGTAGACGTTAGACGTATACGCCACGTTTTACGTCGTCGGACGCGAACTTTCGAGAAAATTTTCCGTGTGACGTGTACAGCTGCCAGGGTTCGCATCGAAGGTTTTACGGGCATCGTCCAAGAGCAAAAGGGTCGTCGTAGTCGTCGCGACGCCGATCAGTTATCCGACACGGAGCAAACTATTACGTGTATGTCATCGCATCCGTTAACATGTTGACCGTCGATTATTACCTTGCCAATAAGTTTGAAGGATATAGTACTATAGCTCGATGCCATTAACCCTTTGAATATCATGAAAAGACAAATATATCTGTTCATTTCTATAAAATAGAGGAAGATTTGTTGATTATTGCGGAAAACGTAAACTTTTCGGAATATCAAATCAATTTGGTTACAATAATATCCTCTTATTGTAACAGTCAATTAATTTCATTCAATATTGAAAATATAATAAGATTTTATATCCAATGAACTATATACATAATTTTAATTAATTATCATTGCAAACAGCTTTCGTTTGTAGTAACAAAGTTTCTCTATTGTTTTACGATTCATCGTGTTGAACATTATCGTTGAAGGAATTCATCGACACTACTAATTTTGCTATATAATTTTACAGAGCGGAATCGAGAAGATGAGGAACACTCTCTCTCTCACTCTCACTCTCACTCTCACTCTCACTCTGTCTCTCTCTCTCTCTCCGCTTTTCTCTTCCATGCTTTTGCAAAATACACGCGATTCCAGAGAATCATTGTTATCGATGCAAGGAAGGAAGAAGAAGATACAGTACGTTCCCTTTGAAGGTTTCCTTTTCTGGCATTATCCTCTAAGAGCGTTTAGCGAGACTGCAAGGTGGAGAGAAGGGTGGGTTCCATGGGGTGGGAACGAAACGAGGGTTGGTGGAGGCAAGCGACGACGGATTACAAGAAGCGTCTCCGGCTCGTGTAAGCTTCGTAATGCGGATCCAAGGGAAGACGAGGGCTCTTTGATAAATGCGAAATGTACCATTCCAGTTTGTTATGGTCTCCGCGATCCACTATTTACGACGGTTTCTTTGAACTTCGGGCTATACCATATCCTTAGAACCACAGCTACAGCGAATGATGTGCTTTACCTCGAAACACCTCAAGCTCGTGGGGCGCTTGTAAGCTCGTAACAAGAGAAGAAACAGTAACTCAATGGTGAATCGATACATGGTACCGATTCACCACCATGTCGTTTTCTTAATATATGTTTTCTCGCAATTTCCTACGACTACGTTACTATCTCTTATATTCTATCTTCCATCCGATGATTTCTTCGGTGAACTTCGAACTTTCATGATAATCTACGTCTCGAATGTTTCCCAGAGTATCTTCGAAGAACGAAGATTTCTCCAAGTGTTCTCCAAAAAGTTTCCAAATGGATGTAGAAATTGATCTACATGAACGATCTCGTCACTTTCGAACGACGTTATCTCGTTCCTACGTAGTCAAGATTATATAGACATCAAAGGTTTCGAAAATCAAACGAACACTTTCGAGTGCTTAAGCTTGGAGCAATGATTTTAAGTCGGATTCTCTCGCGCGTTATGACTGGGAAAGGGTTAAAATGAGTACCGTGCCTTCAACGAAATCTCTTACTATCTTTGTGCTTGTTCAAAAACAAGATTTTACTCGACGTCTCCTTTCGATAAAAAATATTTCTTTAAGGAATAATATATCTTTGATTTATAATGATTACAAAAACCCATTGTAATTAAATATTTCTTACAATATATCCTATGAAATTTTGATACTATTAAATTGATTCGTAAACACCGTTGTAAGCAAAGCGTATAATAATAACAATGACAATAAAACAGTACTTTTATTATTATGAATCAACCTAATTCGTATTTTATAATTACTTGATCTAATTTCTAATCACAACGAGTCACGCTTTTATCGTGATTTTGAGGAAGCGCGAGTAGTCGAGCAACCCTTACAAGGAGGACGTCCTTTTTCTACCTTGCGGTGAAATAATGGGATTAGATAATCTTGATACACGTTTTTCGACGTGTCGTAATTAATACCACCGCGTACCTAACGTCAGAGCTGTTCGAAATTGTCGAGGACGGATATAACGTGCGGTCTGTGCTTTCGTGAGCCTTGAAGAGTGTCATGAAACGAATGTAAAGCTCGCTGAAAAGCTCGATAGCGATAACGGCCGAGGGAAAACATGAGCGAGCCATGCCGAGCCGACTTCCCTCTTTTATTCTCTCTCGTGCTCTTTTTCTCTTTCTCTCTTTCTCTCTTTCTTTCTTTCACTCACTCACTCACTCTATTTCTGTTTTTCCCTCTTGACAACGCTGTTAAACCTGTACTCGAAAGACGGGTTCGGTTTACTCAACTATCTAATCGTATATACGTGTTCTTCGACGTGCTTCCTTCGACATGTTACGAGAAAGTAAAACACGACGTATGTTAAGGGATTTCTATAAATTTCCCGAGGACAAGATATTTTCTCATATTAGAGTTTTCATGCAATTATCATTAGTTTCGGTCGAAGGATATATTTTAATTAAAATATAAAATAGGTGTGTATATGTATATACTCACTTGATATAAAGAAAGTTAAGAATGGAATAAAATTAAAGCTAAGGCTTATCGTTAGGCTTTGCTCTCGTGCGACCTTCACTCTGCTACGACTTGACTGCGACTGACACGCTAGACAAAATAAAAATAACAAAGCGCAAAAGGAACCAAAATATAGAGGTCGCATAGCCTCGCTAAAGTCTACGTTATTATATATTTGTCAACATCTCGTTTGTTTTTTTCCCATTTTTCAGCGTTGAAACGCTGAATCAGGCATGACTAATGGTCTATTTCTTTTAATACAAATTTATTTTTCTTTAATTTGATTTATTATATACAACTACGCAACAACTGTACGTTATAACTACGTATTATTTTATCTTGCCTTTCTTTCTTATTTATTAATGGGCCTTTTATTATTCACTCATACGTCATCCAGATTAAACAGTGGATTAATTAATTAATGGCGATCGAATAAGAAATTTAAAATAAGTTTAACATTACAACGAGTGAAACTACACGACGTTAATTATATACGCAACACTCAAAAGACCTTCGCGATACAAAACGAGAGAATCAAGCTTTGCGAGACGAACATCGTACATCTTTGTCCGTACGCGATTCTTTCGTACGAGGATGGAACCGCGTTATTAGACCTTTCTCGTAGAACCATATCCATCGTGTATAACGTCTTTCTTCCATCTGTTTCCCACTTTCGAAAGACGGGAAACTCTTTCTCTAGCTTTCCCATCCTTCGCGAGTTCCCCACGATATTTTTCTATTATCTCGCCGAGTAGATAAGACGGTGCACATGAAAGCGTTCTAGTTCGGTCCGTGATCGTACCTTTTCTCTCTTTTTCCATTTCTCTCTTTTCGTTGCCTTAAACCTCTTCTTCCCGTCGTCTTAAAGCGTTTCCACATCAAGCGTGACACCAAAAATGGCTTCCCCGATTAAGAGATTTTATAAAAAATTTTGGATAAAAAAATAAGGGAAAAGAAAAAAGATATTTCAAACGTCGCTTTTAAATATTATTTTCTTTGGCCGAAGGGGAAACGCAGTAAAATGATTCTTCATCGACAAAACTTTCCTCTCTTCTTGGATTCTGTACTAGTAGAAAATAGAGACGAGCTATGAAAGATGATTTGAGTATTGAATGAAAAATATTTGCTCAGAATAACAGGTAAAGCAACGAATTAAATATTAAAAGTCGTATGAATAAACGTGCTAGGCTTATTATATCTTAACAGACTGATAGTACTACGTTTTCATACGTGTTCATATCTCTTTTTTTATCTCTTTCTCTTTTTTCTTCTCTCTTTCTCTGTCTCTCTCACTATCGCATTTTCAAAAGTGTACGAAGTTGCACTATCATTGACACTAACATTAGCCACAACCTTTTATTGTGCACTCTATGTTACCTGTTATTCATTTGAACGAAAAGCTATAGTTGATTCACATTCTACAAGCTTCTCCGTTTCTCAGTACCCTCGTGAAAGCTCGAAAAACGCGTCGAGAATTTGTGCTGAATCTTGTGGAAGAAATTCATGACATCACTCCTTATAAACGACTTCTCAATGTGAAGACTGAACTCAAAATCATGAAAGGGAGTGTTTCTTCGAATAAAAATAAGTCGAAATAATGGGCCACTATTGTTCATATAGAAAACTTTGTACGAGTACATTTTCTACACACACACACACACACACACAGAGTAAAAGTAATTTAAAGTAAGTAAACAAGAATAAATTTGATATCTTCTTTAATATTTTCTATCGGTCTTCCTCCTTTTTTATTTTTCATCTTTCCTTTATTATTTTCTGTCTCTCTCAAAACACCTTTAAATCCCTTTCGGCGAATGAAAGAGAGAGGTGATAAAGGAGGTGCAAGTTCTTCAAGACACTTTGATCGAACGTGCAGAATCGGAAAAAATCGCCCTTCCGGCAGCATGGATAATACGCCTGCTATAAAGTAAAGTTATTAATACGTTGCGCGTTGCTAAAGCTTAAGCGGCAGGGCGGAGCCAAAAATAAAAATGAAAAAAAAGACTAGCAAGCACGTCGATCTGTATAATCGATTTTTCAAATAAGTTGGACCCGTTACCTCGACGTTACGCGGAACTCTTTCTCTCTCTCTCTCTCTCTCTCTTTTTCTCTCAAGGTACAGAAAAATGGACGTCGAATAAAGACGAAGCGATAAATTATACAAGCATGAGGATTATGCGATGACCGCGAAACAACGATTTTAATATCCATACTACGTAGCCCCGTACTCGTTATACATTCTCGTCATTGTTTTTCTTTTTTCTGTTTTCTTTTCTTCTGAGAAATATAAAACGAGAGTTAATGATTATCGAAAGAATGGTAATGCTTCGATATAAAAGTTGACTCGAACGATGTGAATTATAGTTTTATAGGAAAACAGATGTTCTTAGGAAAAGAAAAAAAAAACAAAATAAGAAATAAAGAAAGAAGAAAAAGAAGAAGAAGAAGAAGAAGAAGAAGATCGGAAGGAATTGGAGTCTTTTGGCATTTTCTAGCTTCTTTTATATTTTTACTTCATTCACGTCGTATGAAGAATTGTGAGAGAAAATGCTATTCTTTATCGCGATAGCTCGAAGGCAGGCGCCTTGCCTTCAGAGTAGGAGCAAAAAGAAAAAAAGTATCTTCATCTTCGTTGTCGCCGTCGTCGTCGTCGAAAGGATGAGTATCGCGAGCAATGCCGTTTCTCGTAGGGATGCATGACGAAGCTATTCCAACGATGGCGCATTTCAACGACGCTCCATGTGCAGGATCATCATCGAAAGCGTAATAGAGAGATGGGAGTAGCGACGAGCACGTTCGTGAGTAGCGTAAACTTGATTCTCGTCGATGTTTAACAGTTGTGTGCGTATGTAACGAGACGTAAACGCAAGCAAGAGAAATACGCAATCATAGACATGATTCGAAGTGAAAGAGATGCGAAAGAGAGAGAGAGAGAGAGAGAGAGAGATAGATAGATAGATAGATAGATAGATGGATAGAAAGAGGGAGAGAGAGAAATCAGCAAAGGCACGCAGAATAATCGTGCGTGTCTTGAAAGCATACATAGATACCGATAACGACGTTGTTACCTACGTTCAGCTGTGATGACTGATTAGGATCAGCTGTTACGTTCTTAGTAGGCGTTGCTAATCGCAAATCGACGATGCTCCTCTACGATACAGCTAGTCTTCTCTTTAAAGTTGGTTAAACGATAATTTCTTCGTTGAAAATCGTTTGGGAGAGTAAAAGGCAGCCCCTTCGTTCATTCGACATGTCTTAATTCTTTACGATCTTATATCGAATTGGAAATAAAAATTGATGAGAGGATATATAAATGGTGATATTTAAATATATTATTTATTATACGGTCGGACTTATCAATGATGTTGATTATTATTTCTTGACAAGTAATAAAATAGATTTGATTCTGTTTAAAAAGTAAAATATCCAATTAAAACACTTTTGTAAAAAATCATGTTAATACTTGCTTATAACGTAATCGTGATTTATTATTTTTAAAATATAAATATAAATATATATGTATATATTTATACACGCCCATATATATACCCACACAGATTATGAAGTATCGATGGAAGAACGTGAATGCGAGTGAACACTAACGTTAACGTAAGCAATCTTTCGATCAAAGCTTCGATCGAATGGACAACGTCTTCGAAAGGAAGTAACTTCGCCGAGCGGAAGATTAATTGCGCGAACGATTAATAATACCGACGTAATCGCAATAATTCGCGGAGAGTGCCCTCCTCGTCGCACGGTTATATCGTTCGTATATATATATATATATATATATATATATATATATATATATATATGTATAAATACATACATATATACTTACGGCTTGTCGGTCATTAGTCATTTGCTTGCATCGATAAGCTCGATTCGTTCCTCTCGACCGGCCGATACACGCTTTCGCTTACGAATTTCGTTTTGTTCGTCCGTATATGCGTGTCGTAATCTCGATAGGGTATCTCCTTTTCGGGACTCAGCACCTCCTTTCATCCTTTTTCATACGCGATTTTTCTTCATGATATTGTAGGGAATTAGGTTTCGATATATGCCTGTTTCATGCGTGGACATGTTTTTATACAATAAAATTCAATAAATAACAATTACGCGTAAATCAAGTTCTCATAAAGATTTTAAAATAAAAGTCATCTGTATATACATACATATACACAACTACGTTGATACGTATGTATATAGTAAAACGACAAAACTCTAGAGACCACCAGGGTTGACATTTGAAACTTACAGGATTAAATCCAAGCCTAACGTCTTTTTCTCATTCTCACAGGAATAAAATTCGAGACATCTGTCTGGCTTTCATGAAAGCAAAAAAAAGCGTCGTCTCGTTGAGATAAATACGAGCAAAAAGTTTGAAAGACAAGGTCGAATGGGAAAGTCATTGAGACAAGAACTGTCTACAGATCGTTTTGTAATGAAAAAATCGTAATATTTTTGAGAAATAGATGATGGTTTATCAACGAACATTGAAACGACGCGCGACAAACTCGAACGTTATTTTACGCTTTGTTAACGCTTTGAAAATACGTGTAAAATGAAAGCACGTGTATATACGCTCGCAAAACCAGTCCCGAGCGAGCGAGCATGAAAGCCAAATAGATCGTTCGTGCTTCTCGTTTGTTTATTAACGAACATCGTAGCACGAAACAACAAGGGCTTTGAAATCCCGAGGTACGACATTTTCTCCTTCCTCATTATGGTTTTAGTCTTTTCGTTTTATCATATGGGTGATTTACCGGAGAAGAAGAGAAAGAGATAAATGGAATGAAAGAGAGAAAGAGAAGAATATCTATTGTACCAAAAGATCAAACTTTGAACGTCAGTAAATTGATAGGATAATTCAAATAGAGAATAAAAGCAGCGTATTAAGTAAAGAATATAATTTCGATTTAAGCAATAATATCATGTAAAATTATTTAACGGGTAATTAAATAACCGATATTTATAAATAGCAATCGAAGTTATTTATCGCACGGGCTATATAAATGAATTTTAGATCCTCGTATTTGATACAAACATGTACGGCGAGAAAAAGAAAGAAAAAAAGAATGAACGTAGTATGTTGTCACAGCTAGTTGGTCGTTGTAACGCTACACACAGCGAATGTATGCTGCCCTTGATTTTGTGTGTGCGCATCTTCTTCTGTACTGTGCCACTCTTGTGGCCCGCGTGCGATATCCTGCGAATGTACGCGTGACAAGCAAACCACGTGTGCGCGTATGCTCTGTTCTCGCTAGGACAATGTTTTCATTAACCGAAAACACGAGGACACGGCTCGATGCGTCTGTTATTTTCTCGTTAAACTCACGAACGAAAACTGTAAGAGGAAATTTGAAGAAAAATGTATGTTCTGATTCTTGCTCTTAAATAATTTTTCTCTGATAAATAGATATGCATCATTTAATACACTTTGCAAATATGGATTTGTCAATGGCTTAACGTTCTTTCTTTTTTTGTTTACGATTACATATGCGATTATGGCGTTTTCGATATATTTTGTCCAAGTTGCATCTCTATAATCCAAGTTTTGTAGGTGTATGAAAAAAAAGAAATTATATAATCTGAAACTTATAGTTTAACATGTAGTTAACAAACGTGATCCTTCAGATTTGTACTAACGATTAATTTTTTGGTGGAAACGTGAAATAAGAAATGAAAAATACAGATGTATGAATGTGTAACATTAAAGTTACATGACGTTATAGAGGATTAAACGTTGTAGACAAAATCGCACTTTCCTTTATAAGACACGACATTGAAGAGAATAGGGGTAGTTTCTACACTCGCATGCGCTATTAATGGCCGCCAGTGTACGTCGTGTAAGCGAAGTAATTTACAAGCGTCGGCCGTTCACGGCACCGCCGGGACCACAAATTTCCGTAAGCAGGGTAAATAAAAACGCGGAAAAAGTGGAGCATGCAAATATATTCGGACGGACGGAACGCGCGCAATCCCTAAAAGTTTCGCGCATCGAGGCGGTTTGCTAGTGGCGGCAACGCTACTCTGCAACGACGCCACTAGCGAAACGAGAAAGGAAAAAAAAAGCACGGCTAGGGCGAGCATGTATATGCGAGCTAAATTAAATATACATGCCGTGCGAATAAGGCCGCCTACCCAGTTTCTCTCTCGAGTTTTTCTACCTCTCTTCCAACGAACGAATATCCAACCCTTCGGGCTTGAATCGAGTCTAGCTGACGAGTAACCAACTAGTCCCATAGCTATTTTCTTGAAATCCACTCGCATAGCAACGTATAAAAGTGAAAATCGTTTTCTTAATATTTCTATTGTACGTTGTAACTAACACTCGTTGATTACGTCGAATAAATGTTTCACGTTATCTATGCTGGATGAAAAAAAAATTAATGCTCAAAACTAACTAACTTTTCAATAGAGCTCAAAGTTCTTTTTTTTTTTAATATTAATTGGTTTATTACCATGTGTTAATATTATGTTTTGCATAATTGTGCAGAAACTGTCGATATAGGCATAATCGATCATCGTTAATCTTCCTGGAAATAAAACGTATTAAAAACGGAAAATCGATATTGAAATTAATTATTTAAACATGAAGGTACTAAGCTATATAAAATGTATATTTTGTCACGCTCTTAAGTCCATCGTATCTTTTCGAGCGTATCGTCTAGTAAGTAGATATCAGGGGGGATCAACCCCTACGTCAACGAGGGAGCCGTACCCGAAGAATGTCGCAAATGGGGCGCGATGCTGATTGGATAAAAGTAGATTCTAACCAATCAGACGCAATTTCGAATGAACGATCCGGTTACGGCTGGCTTCCCGCTTTTACGAGCTTTCTTATCGTTTCGTCGATGACGACACTTAAGTCGCACGCGATAATCGCTTGACGAGAACGACGAAAACGCGTGTTGTTCGGTTTATCTATGCGTTTAGCTTGAAATCCATCAAGATCTATCCGATTTCATTCACTAAGACATCATTGATTACACTTACGTAGAAAAATTATTCATCAAATTATATTTTTTATATTTTTCATTTTTTCGAGTCTTTTAAACTTTAAAATAATTCCAGGTTTTAATCCTTAAATTATATTGTACTTACAGTATAATTTAATTGTTGTAAATTATGTTGTACTTACAATATAATTAATAATTATGTATATATATAGTTATTAATTCGTAGGTATACATAAGAAAAATAATAAATCATCGATAAATACTAACGGCTTTCGAATACACGATGAAGCATTAACATTGGCTTAACAATAGCGTTCAGTAGAATCACGGAATTTGATTCGCGATTCGTATGCCCGTTTAATGCTAATTCGCGAGGAGATAATGGAATCCTATTTGCTTTTATCCCCGTAAGAACGACTAGCACGACAACGATCTATTTAATTTGTACGTAATTATCTTCGGATCTGGTTAATTCCCTTTTCATCTTTCCTTTATTTTTGTGTTCTTTTTTCATTTTTTTATTTTTTTAGTTAAAACGTGAGATTTATTGATGAATATAACAAAACGTCACTGTAACACCTTCGATAAATAACACGAGTCGAGTTGGGTCGCATGCAACGAATAGGTACGACTACGTTGTTTCGCACAGTGATACTCGTTCTATAAATAATAATTATTTCAGACTCGTTAATCAACGCGCTTAAAAGTTTTATTCGTTTGTCGTGAGACTCGGTTCACGATTCTTCTATCTATGATCTTTTTTTTTTTTATTCTGTATCGTACGTCCGATTTCCCAACAAAACGAGATAGATATAACGATTTCATAAAAAATTCTTGTTGAGATTTTTACGTTAAAACTTACGAGAGGTGTATGGGGGTACTGACGAACAATAGGATTGTTGTTAAACCATGAAACGCGAGCAGGATGCGTCCTAGTTACGATCTGTATCGCGGTTAATCCGGAAGACGAATACATATTTGCGTTCTTTCGTTTCATTTGTTCCACATTATATACTTCATAACGATGCATTGAATTTTTAGCCTTTCGCTTTGAATAAATGGACTGGAAAAATAATAAATAAATTTTATGCAAAAGATGTAAGCTGAATAGACAAAAAAGAAGAACTGGAGAAGAGGAGATGACGAAATAATTATTGTATCCTAGCGAATTCACTATAAAATATGATTATGATTATCTTAATTATAATTATAACTTCTTTATTATAATTTAACGAATATAGATATATAGGTGTATTGTGTTGATTTCAACGAAAGGAACGAAGTAAAAGGAACGAACTAAAGATATGACTTCTAAAGGAACGTTTAAACAGAATGATATCATAAAAGAGAGAAAGAAAACGACACGATGAGGTGCTTGAAAAACTTTAGCTCCGCGAATTGCCATAAATCGGAGACGAATCGTCCTTTCTATCCGTGGATATCGTTTGACGGGGACAGGGTGAATTTTCTTTCGTGTCTTGGCAGCTCCATTATCCGCAACATCAATCGGAAATTCTCTCTGTTTTCCCGTCATCTCTCTCCTTGTCGTCGACGTTGTCGTTGTCATCACGAGTCATGGGGATGAAAGAAAAAATATATAAAAGAACGGCGGAGAGAAGAAGAGAAAGAAATAAAGAGAGAGAGAGAGAGAGAGAGAGAGACAGAGAAAGACTTGGAGCGATAGGATATCATAGAAAGAAATGGATGAAAAAGAGAAGAAAGAAAAAAGAGGGAGAGGAAATGGGTTCTTTTAAAAGAATCCTAAGGACTCGCGTGAGTTTCATCGAAACATTCGTGTTGTATATTCGTATATGTATACTATAGACTAACGATCGTGTGTCTTCGACGCGTACATCGCGCTTCCGAGCAAGCGTGCGAGCAAGTTGGTCTCACAGCTTGGAAGGTGGTGTTAGGCGAGGGTCGACCGTGCACGATGGCTGCGAGCCTGGTGAAATGCGTGTATTCGAACAATTAGGTTTCAGGCCACCCTCCGTCTCCTTTTTCTTCCCCCACCTCTCTTCTTTTTTTTTCTCTTTCTCTCTGTCTTTCTTTTTTTTCTCTCTCTCCTTCTCTCTCTATCTCAACGCTCGTGCCAACCCCCGTGATAATGTGTACGTACTAGAAACTCTCGTGTTTTCTGTTAACGTATCGCGAAAACATGAGAAATAACGTTTCCCATTGCCCTGCCATGACGCAAGGCGGCACGCTCTCTCTCTCTCTCTCTCTCTCTCCCTCTCTCTCTCTCTCCCTCTCTCTTGCTCTCACAACCCACTGCTAATCGTACAAAGATATTTCCAGGCGGTGCTCGAGCTCGTATTGTATCCACGTAATGTCTGCTCGTAGAATTACGTGCCGCTTGCGAAAACGCGCGTGTATGTAGTAGAGAGAGAGAGAGAGAGAGAGAGAGAGAGAGAGAGAGAGAGAGAGAGAGAAAGAGAGAGGGAGAGAAAGAGAAATGTCACCCTGTTGGCGTTTGAATGTCGCCTATCCACCGACGCATTGCGATAACTGCTTTGTCGCGCAAGTTAATTTGAAGCTCGTCGAATTGGATAAGAAGGATACCTCGTTAAACTGGATAGCAATTAATCTCGACTATGGATGACACATACATTTTACGCGACGTGATACATTTACCTTGAAGTTTTTTCTTTTCCTTTTGATCAACTTCCATATAGATTTCTTTTTCGCCACAGCTAGCAAAGAAAAAGTTTATATAGGATATCTATAGAATAATAAAAATCGAAGAAACGTAAATCACTTAGAACGAAATGTTGAAATTCGATATGAACTGCGAAGGGTTAAAGCTAAAGTATAATCGTTACGATAATTAATTAATCGCATAGAAACTTATGAAATAGGAATCATTATTATAAATGGTTCTCGTGTCATAAGGTCGTATCGATTTCGAATAAGGGCTGACACAAGGTGAACGTGTTTTCTCAAAATACTGAGTCTGAAATACGTCATACGTACTTATCTAAGTTAGGTCTTACTTAAATCAAAATATCGATCTTTCGTCGTGGAATCTTACGATCGTCAAAACGACGTTGTTCTTCGACGCTGCGAAAGGGGGACACGCTCAACGAAGCGTCGTCTATATTTCCGTCGAAACGACGCCGTTATCCGTGGTCGTTATACGAGTCGAACGAACTGGGACTGGGAGACTAAGGGATGAAAGAGAAAGAGACAGAAAAAGTCGGAAACTGCTGCGGAAATATAATATTCCTGTCAGAGCGAGGAAACAGAAATAATTTGATTAATGAAGGCTATTTAAAATAAGTCTTTAGCGTCGTCGGGTCAGGACGTTGGCGGCACTCGAGCGATTCTCGAAAGAATCGTTTCTTCCTCTTTTTCTTCTTCCTCTTCTTCTTCTTCTTCTTCTTCTTCTTCTCCTCCTTCTATTTTCTCTTTTTCTCTCTTCTTTCTTTAACAACCACGATCCTTCAAGAAACGACCTTTCCCTCTCTCACCCTCTTTTCTCTCTCTCTTTCTTTTTTCTTCTCTTTCACCCTCTTTTCTTTCTCTCCTTCTCCTTCCTTCTCTCTCTCTCTCTCTTTCTTGCCCCTTTTCCAGCTTCACGAGACGGTTGCAATGATAAACGTTGAACGTCCGGTTTCAAGCGCTTGGAATATGAATTATTTTTTTACCGTCCTTTGTGTACCGCCGCGATATAAGGTTTTAAATCCTATTATTCAATGGTAAAAAGATTGCGCGCGGCGATATCGGAATACGGCTCGTTACATGTAAATGCAAGGAGCGCTCGCTTTCGAGGACTACATTGGAATTATAAATTATAGACGGTCCCGCGAGCACCGTATACTCTCTCTCTCTCTCTCTCTTTTTCTCCCTTTCCTTCTTTCCTTCTCTCGGTCCTTTCTCCCTCTCTCTCTCTCCCCGCACCGGTTTCCCGCCCCAATCCGAGCATCAATTAAAAAGAGTGCCCGGCCAGGGAGTAAAGAATATTAATTTTCTCCGACTACGCAATTCTTGACGTTCGTTCGCATTCAAACGAGCGATCTCCGCGTCCACCATCGTGCGCTTTTTAAAATAAAGAAAAAAAAGGAAAATGAGAAAATAAAAAAAAAAAAGAACGAAAGAAAAGAGAAGAAACTAAAGGGGAATCGGACGATTGCCTACTCGCTCGAGCGAAAAAATAATCGACCCGTTCGTTTTTTGAACACTTATTTCAGAAAAGAATTTTATTCCTCACTTTCTTCCTACTTTTTTTTTTCTTCTATTCTTATCTTTTTTTTTTTGTAACGATTAAACGATGACGTACTTTCACGTTTGACTTCCTGATATTTAATGCGATCGGAATCAAAATTCGATCGATTTTTCCTTCGAGCACGCGATGACTATTTTTGTCTCTCTTTTCCTCTGTTATGTGTGCATATATATATATATATATATATATATATATATATGTATATATATATAAATATATGTATACACCTTTTTCTCACTTGCTCTTGCGCCTTCAGGGAGGTAACGGTCCTCTCTGTGTAATCGCAGTATTCAGAGGAGGCGAGGACTTGCGTTAAAAAGAAAAACATGGGATGAAACGTAGCACGGGAGATTTTTCCTCTCGTTCATTTTCACAAAGCATGTGCATCCACCATTAACCCTTTAGTATCAAGGTGCGATTGTTGGGACATAAAAACATTTCTAAAGCAGAGAGATATCTACATGCATATATAAATACAAGGAATATTTTTCTCTCACATAAAAATGAAATTGTAATTTAGAAGTAATTGTTTCATTGACAAGACAACGAAGTAAATGGAAAGGAGATCGATAAGAAAAAGTTTGTTATTAATCGAAACGATGGGCTTAAAAAGGAATCGAGAAATTTTTATCGAGGGTAATAAAAGTTTTCGTTAGGGAGATTTGTACCATAAAATAAAGAAATCTTTTTACCTTCCTTCTATCTCTCTCTTAAAACGGAGTTCCTTCTTCAATGATTCTCGTCGAGTGTCGTAAAACGAGTCAAAGTTCGTTATATTCCTTTCCCCCATAATTGTAGAAAAGATATTAATAACTTTTCCGATATCAATAGGGTTTTATGATTACAAGGGAATCTCTTGAATCGTCCATTTTTCGTTTCGCCAATGGATAGAAACGTGAGCTAGACCTTGTTCTCGTTTCTCATCGTTAAATACACATTATGTTCTGCCATTTCGATCGTATTCTATGATTTCCTTTGTTCCCGATAAATCATTCTGAGTAATCTAGCTGCTGCATCCATCGTGCACTGTGAACGAGCGTATCTCGCGTAACATTTTACGTTCTCTTCGTCGAAGAAAGATTCCTTTCGATTCCGTTTTAACAAATCGAACTTGACGTGATCTTTTAATGATTATATATGTTCTGTTTTTGTTGATATGACAACGAAGAAGGTAGAAGAAAATTTGTAAACATTGTATCATAAAGAAAAACTTACTCGCAAGAAATATACACGTTAGAAGATATATAACAACGATTGTAACCTCTATGTGACCGCGACGTTTATCTTTCCTCTTTGTCACGTTCCTTCTATTTCGTTTAATGAGTCAGTCGTAGTTGGGTCCTCGCAGAGTGAAGATCGCACGAGACTAAGGCTTTATGGTAAATCTTAGTTTTAATATTTTTCTCTTTTCAATTTTCTTTATACGATATGAGAAATAACGTATAATTATATCTCTCGTATTTTAATTAAAATATATATTAACTAAGACCGATATTAATTGAACAAAAATCTAATAATACAATATTAAAATGATTTGCTTGCTAATCAAGGAGTTAAAACAAGACGACTTGGAGAAAGATCCAGTAAAATAGGTTGGGTCACGTTTCCCTCTGAAAGTTAAAAATCAGGACGAACGAGGGCCGACGGATGTAGGAGACATAGAAAAAGACGTTCATCCACTCTCGACAAAGGGTAGGCTTGCCAAACGAGATACCTCTCACCCCCGTTTCAATCATCTTCCCTACTGTGGTGTCTCGACCTCCCAGAAGTTTTGCGAGGTAAGCAAGGGCCGTGGAAGGCTACACCACAGGCTTCTTCTTCTTCTTCTTCTTCTTTCGTCCTCCTTCTCTTTCCTCCTTTTACCTCCTCATCCTCTTTCCTTTTCTCAAACATACAGCGAGTACCACGACCGATGAGCTTCCGCGTTTATATTTCACGATCTGCCCGCGGTGAATCGGCGCGCAAGATTGTCAAAGGTCCTCCTTTAATTATCGGCTTGTATTCGGTATCTCGTTTTCTTCATCCTCCTTCACCTACTCCACCATCACTTCCCTTTCCTCCCTTCGTAGTCGCTCGACGAATAGCTTTTGGCTGTCTTCCAACGGAAATTGTTTTTAAGATCGCATCCAGAGCGAAGGACGATGAGGTACAACGAACGAGATTCGAAAGGAAGGAAGCTTTTGCTTGCGTTCCGGTTTCTCTATTCTCTTCTTATTTCTTCCCTTTCCTTTATATTTTCTACTTTATTTGTTATCTTTGTACAGTTTCATTTTTCTTACTTGCTATCGAGTTTTATTTAAACGAAAACTAATAACGTTTACGTTGGTAATTAGAAAATATTAATGATTTATCGAGTTAATTGTTAAGATAAGGAAAAGTGCGTAATAAACTAAAAGTAGGTTACAAAAACAGGTATTTAATAATGGCTCTTGTAGCGTAATAAGCCGTATATTTACAACGAACGCTTCTATACCACGTTAGTTATAAGTGAGTAGATCGTTTATCACGGAGTCAGTCCGCGTTTTATATTCGTATAGTTTCGATGTAAATATCATACAAAGGGTCCTTGAATTATACAGCTAATATTACTTTCTTTATAAATTATTTTATCGTTACCTTTGTTACTATCGAATTTAACAATGAAATGATTTATTTTTAATTGTAACATCAAAATCACGTATTTTTGTAATCTTTAGTAATTAAGACACTTCTTTTCTATATTACAAGAGTATTTCAAGAGTAACGAAGAAAAGAAGAAAGTTAATGTCCTTGAAATAATTAATAACAACCCGGAAGATTTAATGAGTCGATCTTAAAATTAGTCATATTTAGAAGCGACCTTTGAAGGTCATATCTCGCCTCGATCCGTTGATCTTTATCTCGCTTGTTCTTTTCAGACTTCTATGACCCTCTTGACTTTGCTACGCGTTTACAACGTACCTGTCTCTCGTCGACTCTTCTGTACTATTAGAAGTTTTCCACGATGAGTCAGAAACAACACAAATATTGTTTTGAATGGATATATAAATAAGGTCAAACTCCTCGTCATTTTTATTTTCGACGTATATTCGAGATAATTTCTAATTAAACTTTAATTCGTTAGTAAGCGATTACTTGATCATTTTAATAATCATAATTTATTTTACCGATTCCGTTTAATACAAATAGCAAATAAAGGGATTAAATTGAAAGAAAATTTTTAATCATTTTTTCAATAGAAATGTAATTATTAAATGACTTTACAGTTTTTCGCACGTGCGCACAAATACGTGTGATATTGCATACGACTATACGTCATTGAACGAAACGCGATATATATATATATATATATATATATATATATATATATATATATAGTAAACTAGATTTATCTTTGAACATTTCGTGAACTGTCGCTGTATTTTTCTTCGACATCGTTCCCTCGTGCAGTTCGATCATCCCGCTTATCCCCATTGCTTCCATTTATACCTAGACATCTTTACTTTTCGTTTTATCTTCGAAAAGGGTCGAACGTATCATCGAAACCAACGAGTGCTTTTCGAAAATACTGAGAGATAGGAAATACCTTGCGATAATGACGAATATACTGAAAGATAGGTAATATAGATAAGATAGAAACAAATATATGTTTACAGATACGACGAATATAATCCGTTGGTTCGAAATAATATTCGATATAGTTCTGAAAATAATATACTTGTAAGTTATTGTTATTTTATTAAGTCGTATCATATATATATATATATATATATATATATATATATATATGCTATAATACATTTGTTGGTTAAAACAATGAACGTATCCTTTTCGAAACATATCACAAGGTTTCATCTACGAGTAACTTTGTAAAACGTTTTCACCGATGTTTCTATGGATCTACCTTACCTAACATATAAAACAAGAGAATTTAGAGAAAACATAGAAAGAAAACGTATCTCCTTTTCTCTCTCACTTCGATACATCGTATCGGAACGTTTCGAGTAGCCCTTTTTTAGTCTTATACACTCTTACCTTAACCCTCCTCGTTCGTGTATTATTCCATCGAAGATATCGAGGGGCGATAAACGGAAAATAGAGATAAAAGAAACGAAGCTAGCTAGAAAGAAGATACAAGAACATCGATCCCATTCTTTATCCCTCTCTTTCTTTCGATTCATCATCTACAGTCGATCATTTTCCTTCTACGAGTCTAGGGAATCCTCTTACGAGAAAAGAATGTTCGAATTTTTGAATCGAAACGAAACTCGTCGTGCACTTTTGAAAATTTCTCCCAAATATTCTCTTTGTAGAAGCTCGGCGCTACGAAATTCTACAAGTAGAAATTCGAAGCGTCGATATATTTTTCTTTCCCGATTCTTTTGCTTTTCCTCTTTGCCATAGGTTTACTTTGCGAGTTTCGATTGAAAGAAAGAAGAATGTCTTGTTCAACTAAGAGAAACAAAGAATCGCATTGCTGTTGAGAATTTTTTGTCTTTTTTTTTTATTTGCTCGCGTTAGCAAAAATACATGTTTCTCTCTTTATGAGAAATTTCAATTAAGCTACTCCAGTTATTTCATTCGTCCTATCTTGAGCTTTCACTTTTGTAACAAGGAGAAAAAAGATGTACAAAGTCTTCATTTCATTTTTTTCCAATTACTGTCCAATCTACCGTTGGTTTTTCACTCCAACATCGAAATTTTAGATACGAAACACGGGACAAAGGAGATCATTTATCGGCAGCATTCACTTTGTGAATCTTTTCTTTGACTTTTTCTTCGATTTCTTCTCTCACCTCATTTTGTCGTTGATAACGAAGAGAAGTACTATCTGCATGCAGCAACTTCCCTTAATCTTTCTCTTTCTTCTCCTTTGACTAGCTTGTTGATTTTGTGATTACGAAAACCGATGATTTGTTGGAGATATCGCTCGTCTCAGGCAAGATTGTTTGTCCCCTCTTTAATCCTTACGAAGGATAACGAAGCGAACGATCTACGTGAAACGGAAAGAACGAAGAGGTTAAAGGATCCTCCAGAGAGAATTTTCTTTGTTCGGTAATCGTTCGATTTTATGACGATAAAAGAAAAAGCGTTGCGTTTCATCAAATTGCTTTTCTTTTTTTTCTTATTTATTTGTTTCAACGTTAGTTCGACTCCAAATTACGATCACTTTAAACGATATTCTTGTAACAGAAAATCGATAATAAATTTGACTAGAAATTTTATCGACAAACGACAAACGTTTCGATCTTTTCAAAACATTTCCGTTTAATTCTAAGTTTTCATTTCGATCATTTGATATTTCAAACGTATCGTCGTTAAGAGATTTCAGTCTGAAAAACGGTACAAGTTTGGACAGAAAGCCGAGAGGCAGGAAATCAAATGAGAGAATACTGTGTGTAACGGCCACGGCAGCTAGTTAAGAAGTTCTCGAACGACTGTCGTATCGAAGCAGACACCATTGTCATCTTATAACGATGTAATAATAAAACCGAATCTCTAACGAGCGGATCGAGTAACCCGTAGACGTCTCTTCTGTCTCGAAAGTTATCTAACAAATATTTCAACTTTCGAGACACTACGCGTTTGGAAAACTATACGAATTAATGGAAATAAAATATAAAAAAGTATCAACGCGTTGACCTCTCCTATTCGCGTATAAATGAATCAAATGAAAATTTTTAGATAATAATTTACATTGGAACGTTATAGGTACGTAAATACACATAAATAAATCCACGTTCGTACATACATGATCGTGAGTATGTCTCCTACTCGAAAGCGAAGCGAATTCCGAGTTGTTAATTAAGAAGGAAGAAAAGTACTATCGTTCTTTTCACCCTATCGCAAGGGCGGGTCACGCACGAACCAACGTAACAATGCTAATCGGGATCTCAATGTATGCAAGCACGAGTAAGTACATATTTTTGAAGACCACGTTATCGAATTCTCGCTTCGTCGGTTGCGTTTTATGCGTCTCGAAAATCTAACTATGCGATATACATATGTAGGTACATTCAAGTTTTATCATCTTGGAATAGGAATGTTACATGTAAAATTTGTAGTTGGCTGATAGTAATTAGCGATATATATAAAACGTGTAACTCAATTTTTAAAGAGTCAACATGCACGGACATGCCAACATGCAAATTCATAGAATAACCCTATTCACAAGTTGATGCTGAACAAATCATAGAAAGACACGAAAATAGTTTTAAAATAAAGAACGACTCTAATCAGAGCATCAACCGTGGAGAAAATATTAAGAGTTCCTTTTTTTTTTAAACTATTATTAGGGATCGATAAAACGATGAATAATTTAACAAGTGAAAAAGAATTCGAGAGACGTCAAAATCGTGTAAAATGTCGATAGGGTAAGGATGTGCATGAGAGATCGTTCGGGGACATTGAAAGGATATAACAAAGTGCATCGTTTTCTCTTCCTCGCCTAATCGATCATTTTCATTACAATATCATTAACTCGAGTTGGAATCTCTTCAATTTCTCACGATACGTTTCGCGAGCTCGAGCGAGTTTCTTTCGGTCTTAACGATATTTCATTCAAATCGTCGCTCTGAAAAGTATTGATGACTCGGCGAGTTTTATCGCGTCATCGGTAAAGGAAGCCAACATGGATGAAACCTTCGGTCGTCCTTGGTGGCTCGTGAACAACGGAGAACCCTTTCGTTTATGCGAATGCATCGAAGTTTATCGTCGCTCGATCGGTCGGTTGTCCTCTTAAAAAAGAGGCAGGTGTCTCTACGAAACGATTTCGAAAATTCTAACTCAAGGATCGAGCTCGATGACGTTCCCTATCGATCGTCCCTTTACGAACGGTTCGTCGAATTCAATAACTCGGGGAGCAGTCTGACTTGGTTCGAATTTACGATTTCAGTTCGTGTATCGGACTGTAGAAGATAACGAAAAGACCGAGATGAGAACGAGGACGATGTACTTAGGACGATCCTCTGGCGCCAAGATACTATTCGAGCAAAACGAGAATTCGTAGCCTTGTTTTATTATGCGTATTTCTCGACCGAAGAAATTTTCCAAACGTCATTCTACAACGATTCCTCGTAACTTAGATCTTCCTCTTGTATGTTCCCTTTTTCGATCTTATTTTATGTCAAAGGTGAATATGTAGGCGCATCAAAACTGGTATAACCAGTTCTAACCAGAGTCCGTGAAACTTTTCTTTTTCAGATAATGATCCTTTTATATTAGAGATAAATTATTTATAAGTCAAGTGGCTTCTAAATTGACGTATTCCTTTCTATATTAATATATTCCATATTAATGACTTAAGCTGGTAATTGCAGAAGCGAATGACGAATGTATTCTATGTAATACTATAAAATACTATAATAACTTTCTATTAAATTCCTTTTTTTTTTTTAGATTTAAAAGTATACTTTACGTCTTATGATATATTAGCAATTGGAGAGGACATCGTTAAAGAAAATTCAAAGCTTTAACAACCTCGTTTTCGATCGTACCAATTTTATTTATCTCATAGCACACAAAGAAGAGTTATGATCACTGGCACGTTCACTGCACATTGCGTTTTCGTAGAATTCAAAGAATTGTTGGATCGTAACATACGAGAAACTGGTTTCTAAACAATAACAGAAAAATGATCGAGATGGCAGCTATTGTCTGACTCAGGACAGCGTCCGAATACGATCACTATCGATTTCATGGAATACGCGAAGAGTAGGTAGTGTAACAGTGCGAATTAAGGGAATATCTGGAGAGACAAGGTAGCTAGGTTACGACTCTGGATGTTATCGGTGCCGAGCTGTTCTACCGTTCGTTATATTGTACGGACACTATAATACTCATTATCGCAAATAGACATATGTTCCGAAAGATAAGCAGACCAGAATTTTATTAGATTTTACTTTATTAGATTTACTTCAGTTTTATTAAATTTATCAGATTAACAACGTGTGAAATATAACTTTGCGAGACACATTGAAAAGTATAAATGTTAATGTATTAATTATAATATTACGATGACTGAACGCGATAAAAACGAGATCGTAAGATAAGTTGAATAATATCGTTATAAAAGAGGATATTGCGAATAAAAGTGGGTGACAATGGATCGATATGAAGGAAATCTTATTGTCTGAACACTTAGATATATTGCACATAATCGGATTATTATTCTCACTTGAACCGGAAGACGAAGATGAGGAGAAGGAAAATCTAGTTCGTTTTCTTGGAAAGTAGAAGGAAGATCTAAGAAGGATCTCTCGATCCGTAATAAAAATTCCAGTCCGCATTGATATGCATCTACAAGATTCCAAGTACGGCCGACGCGCTCTCAACGTTCATTTCGTGCGATTTCAGGACTTTCCGGTGGAATCTCGTAAAAGCAAATTCTTTACTAGTCTAAGACTCTTTCGTACTCGTTTTCCTACTTTCGACGGATTCGTCATATACTTTTCTTTTTAAGTTTCGTAGATATGAAAGGTTTATCGGATATCTATATAATTTATCTTACGCTTAGAGGCATTTTTCCAATTTTTTTTTTTTCTTTTTTCGACTAATTCGTCGTAAAAATATAATCCGCCAATCCAAACAGCCGATCATCGAAGTCGAGTCACCGAGTTGGAACCTCTCGGAAAACGCAGTTTCGTTCGCGTCTCACCGTTTTGCCTGGAATGCGTTTAACCGGATCGGATTATGGCGAATTGGGAAATTTCTAAAAAGGATGATAAAAATTCGCGTTGCTGTTCAACGAGCGTGTATCCGAGACTATGACGATATTTTGCTGCGAGTCGATGAATTCAGCCATGAATGAAACAAATGGGATTCCGAAATGGAAAGTGATAGCGGTTGATAGAAAGGGTTGTTACTATCGGCGCCCTTTTTAAAATATTTTTTTACTAATAGACCTGCGGGTTCGGGCGATCTGCCAATTCGACGTCGAATCTTGTCGGCTACGTTCTCTGCTCTTCTCTGCAACGGAAACGCATTTCATCCTTCTCTAAGCCTCGCCCACACCTACCATTTTACTCCCACTAAATTTGACCACCCAGAGGTAAAGTGGCGGGTAATAAATGAGCGGGCTCCGAGTACCTCGCTTGCAGGTCCAATTTCCCAGGAGAGTACACCAGGCAAAACCGCAGCCTAAAAACAATATCCTCCTAGGTTGGAGTGACAGGCAATTCGATGGTCTGCCTATACGCCCGTATCCATGACTTATCGTGTTGTTCGCTAGAAACTCAAAGAGAAGAGAAATCAGCATCTCGTTCTTTTACCGTGAGATGCCGACCGTTTTTTAACCGTGTTCTTTTTTCGTTTTTCTTTTCTTTTTTCGCGATAAAATATCGCACTCGCGACAAACATCGTTTATAGAGAAAAACGTGGAAAGAAAATAGTAGATAGGTATTTTCAAGTAACAAATTTTGTCTGGCACCGTCGATTCACATCCCCTAGGCTACATAGTTTATTTCCACTCGAAAATGATTTCGGATGGCGGCAGCGGTATTGGCAGCGCGGAGCCAACTACTTGGCTCCATTCACTTCGCTTTTCTCTTTCTCCTCGTAGCACGACTCTTCTCGCTTGCGAGTTCGACGAATCACCCGGACACCGGCTTGTGTCTCGTAAAGTGGAGAAGCCAAGTTCGGGAAGCCACATCCAAACTTTCATGGATTCGAGCCTGACGCGCTCTTTAATACAAGTTTTCCATTCGAACGTTAAACTTTCCTCGCTTTTAGTTTATTAATTAGAGAAGTAAATCTGTCAGCGATACGAGTTGTGGCTGTCTCTTAATCGAAGAATCGCTCTTTCCAATTGTTTATAAAACTAATGGCTTCATTTAGAAACTTCTTACTATTTCTACTTCGAAAATGGAAGAGATTTGAAAAGAGGAAAAGTCGCGAGAAGAGACCACTGAAAATGAATTTCTCTTACTCGTTACTATTTTATCATCATCTACGATTCTTCTATTCTTATTTTTATATCCTCCTTCTACATTATATATATTTTCTTGCGTTCAACGATGCAACGTGCTCCTTTGTCTCTCCCTTTTCGAAAAAGTTTGATTTAATGGTTAAACCCTTTTCAAGAAACCTTAATAACGAGCGACTATTCGTTAGGCTCTGTTTTACAATGTGTAAAAATGTAGTACTTTCCTCATACAAAAAATGTGTAGAGCGCGCGTGCGAACGCGTTAATTATCTCGCAATGTCTTGGTAATGAAAAATTATTGCTGATAATTATTCGTAAGCACGGACGATCTTTGTTAAAACGGCCTTGTTCGCAAGCGTACTATTTGTTCCGGCCAACCACTTTTCGTAATCTTCTGTACGTTCTCTCTCTTTCGGTACTCCGGAAAGAATTATAATCACAGAGAGAGAGATAGAGAGGGAGAGAGAGAGAGAGAGAGAAACAGAGACAAAGAGAAAGAATAGACAAAGACAGAGAAAGAGTGAATAGAAAGAAACGGAGTAAAGAGAGAGCGAAATAATTAGCCATTCTGCTGCGCGGCGTTTCTAAAACACATGGTTTCCTTATAATCGTTACTCTCTCTCTCTCTCATCTTTTATTCCTTCCTTGTCATTCTCTCTTCCTTTCTTCCCGTCTATTTCTGATGTGAAACTCGTATAATTATGCAGCACAATTTCTAGAAACGTGAAGAAATTAATATAAGAAATCCCTTTTTCTATTCTTGTATTTCTATCGGACTGACGTTTCACAATCTAAATTTTGTTACCTGATTTTATTTCAAGCGATACGAATGTATAGTTAGGTTTTTTTTCTGACAAGTTATAGGATAATTTTATAGTAGATTTAAATACTTTTTAATTTTCTATTATACACGCCTGTATATAAAATTTAGATTCAGGTACGCAAAGAAAGAAATTTTTGAAAACTTTTAATCGGGAAAGAGATTTATTGGAAAAGAAATGAATTTCAAATAGAAAAATGGTTTATTTCGATAGAGTCCGTATGTAATACATTTCGTTAGACTGTTATTTTGGTTTACTTTGGTGTCCTTTATCGTACCTACATTGAAAAACGACGCTGTTTCTTCGTTCCCTCTTTCTCTCTGCCTCTTTCTGTCCTTCTTTCTTTTTCTACTTCTCTCTTTCTCTTTCTCCTATGTATAGAAGATATCTGGAATTCGATAAAAGCGTTCGGGAACGCATCGCACGTAGCGTATCGTTCGTAGGTTCTACGAAGATCCGTCATAAATCATTCGTGATAACGGCAACCAGTTTCGGAACTTACGACCAGTGGCATACTTTCATTGTTAAAGTTCGCTTTTATGCGAATCAAACAAAAGTAACATCCAGCATAGAACTTCGTAATATCATAACTTACTTTTTCGTCGAATTTAAATGTAATCATAGTCGATGAGAGTGAAGAAATTTTGCAAAATTCATTCTTCTTTCCTTTTTTTTTTTTTTGTTTTAACGAGTCCCCGTTATATATTCGTGAATGTTCAGAAAACTCGAATTCTTGGAGAAGATGTTTAATCAAACAAATATATATACGTTCGGTCGTTGAAAGAGAGAAAAATAAAGAAAAGTAAAAAGCGACGAAGTATTATAACGATGAGCAATTCTACGTCTAAGCCAATGCGTCCTAGTTTCATCTTGCACCCTCGAACTAGGAGGAAACTATTACGAGATATATAAAAGAACGACGATGCCAAGTTTCTAACAATAAGACACTCTTGCGAGACGAGCGAGTAAGGAATAGGAGGCTTTTGTCATTCATAAACGAGCGACACTTTCCCAAGCGTGCTTATCCGCTTGTATAGAGTTTGACTTAGCGAATTCGTGCTGTCTACCTTCTATGCGTGCTCGCTGATTCGTATCCTGAACATTTTCTTTTCCATCTTTATTCGGAGTTCCGTCGAGAAAAGATCGAACGTCGAGTATAGTATTTTAACGGCCATGAATTCTTTAAAGAATTTTTCTTTCTTTTGTTCTTTCCTTTTCTTTTTATATCGTGAACGATCAAAGAGGCAAAACATTATTTCTAATACTTACGTGTTAGCATGACGACTTGATGATCCATTATTTTTATTTTTTTATTTATTTATTTATTTATATGTTTATTTAATAGCATACGATAATGTTGTAGAATTCTATACTCGAAGCTATACACGGAATTTTACTTTGATCCAACAAACTGAGTAATTTTTTACAAGGGCGTCGATTAAAATTCGACACCAATCGATGTCGTCTCTCCATCGGTCTGTCTACATTCATTCCAATATTTCAAATATTTGTCAGGGATGATAATACGTTTGTAACAGTCGGACTGGCTTAAAGCGACGAACGGTACGAAATGCATTAAAATGCACCAATTTCACCTCTATCGGATTATGATCGTTCCGTGCGTAACGCGCGGAAATTTCCATCGGCATTTCGATATCCGGCCAAGCGAATTATTACCAAAAATTGGCGGAGATACGCTTACAACCGCGTTAGCCGTCCTCTCCCTTTCCTCCCTTACCGTTCTCTTCCTATTTCGTGTGCGGTCTATTTCGTGAAAATCTCGATCGTTGAGGTAGCTTAATAGAAATGTAAGAGCCAGACGAGACTGAACGGAGATAGAAGAAAAAGAAAAAGAGAAGAAAAAGCAAAGTAAGAATAAAAGAGGAAGAATGAAATACATGTTAAAATCTTATACGTTTCATAGTGTACAATAATACATCTTTTAAAGGAAACAAAATAAGCATAACTGACATTTGAAAATGTTATGCCAAATAGAAGAATATAATGTTGATGAGAACTCAACGAGAAAAGCAATACTAAAAGGGAAGAGAAAGGATAAGAAGAGCGATGGATGGCAAAATGAAAGTGAGAAGTATAAATGAGCTTTGAGGAAAAAGTATAATCCTTTATCATTTGTGTATTTCGTTGCAGCGTCTACCGATAAAGAAAAACTTTGCCCAGCTCCACTTTTCCGTCGCCCTTTTCTTTTCCTCGTCTTTCTATGTTCAGTTTTGCGTGTAAAGAGACGAAGGTAAAGAAAAATCTCTGCGAGACTGACAATGAGACTACTTTACATATATAGAGTATCTACCGCAACACGTGAGATCTATTTAAAAGATAGATTGATGGAAGAAAAGACAAAAAAAAAATAAATAGAAAAACAGTTTATATTAAAGTTAGATTTATAACGTAATTTCTGAATGTTTCTTTTAATTATCGAAGCTTTCTCACGTTCGACGATTGTTCCGTTCGATACATTATCGATCGTATTAACTTATTAAACTGATTATTAGTTTATAATACGTAGAATACATTGAGCATTGTTATAATTCAACAACAATTAATTTTGTACGTTTAACATAACACTTTGCATGTATTATCGAAACGAATTGCCGAGTTGACTTGCTGGTTGGCTATTTCATCGTTGGTTGGTATGAAAAAAGCGTCGTAGGACGAAATATGACGAGAAAGAAATGAAGAGGGGAGGCGAAGGGAAAGGTTGAAAGGCGGAGAAGAAGAGAAGTTGAGAAGAAGAAGAAGAAAAAAGAAAAGAGAGAGAGAGAGAGAGGCGGAGAGTGGGGATTTCATGGTAGGGTGAGAACGAGAAATCTTTTAAGAGACGCGACGCTTTAAGGACGTATTAAAAATGGCAGGCGGTGGAGAGGCCCAAGGTGCAGCTTGCAGTTTACTGTGGTATAAATTAGACTCGCTGTTCCAGCATAATCTGATATATTAACGAGTCAAACCTCGGTTCCTGCGTTCTTCTCTCTGTCTCCCTTTTCTTCTTCAACACTTCTTTCACTCCTTCTTTCTCTTTCTCTCTCGTGCTTTCTTTCTGCTAGCTCTGCGCACGAAGAAAAGATAGAAAGAGAGAGAGAGAGAGAAAGAGAGAGAGAGAGAGAAAGAGAGAAAGAAGGAGAGGGTGAGAGAGAGAAGCCCGCGGGAAGTATCTCGTCGATTTTTACTTGCTTAGTATCTCGGTTATAGTCTCGCAGTTTTTACGGTCCGACGATCTCGCCAGGCTTAACGCCGTAATTGAAATTGTGGCCTTGCTTATCGGGCTGTCGTAACGCTGAGAAATGGATCTTTATTAGGGAGCCGCGGTGAAGTGCCCGGACGAATGGGAGAGAAGGAGAAGCCGAAGGTTTCTCGATCGAGAGAGGGAGGAAAAAGCGGAGAGCGAGATGGAAAGAGGGATTAAGACCGCATCGAGTACGATCCGTGGAAAACGAGCTTTCGAAAGATTCTCTTTCTTTCTCTTTCTCTCTTTTTCTCTATCTACTTCTCCTCCCCCTTTTCTCTCTCTGTCTCTCTCTCTCTCTCTCTCTCTCTCTCTCTCTCTGTCTCTCTGGCTTTCATTTAGAATTCTTGACTGTCGTCGGAGGATAAACGATTTGGCATTGTATCCGATGAGTTTCAACTCGCGATATTTTCGTATATTATATATTTTTCTTTTTTCTATTTTTATAAATCCCCCAAAGTTTCACAATCTTTTACAACGAAAGACGAGCTTCGAATTGTTGAAAGATAATTACTTAGTTCTAACGTAAATATATTCTATATTTTATCGCTTTACGAGTCAACGAAAGTCAATTTCGCGAATAACGGTTGGTAGTAGTCTCTGCGTTGTTTTCTCGGAATCGCTAGAGGAGCTTAGAGATCAGCAGTAACAAAGATCAATATCGAAGTCGGTGGCCGTATTATCGAAGAAGGAAGAGGAAGAGGAAAAGGTAGGGGAAGGTTCGACGAGTCGCGAAGTAGCTCAGTCCAGATAAAATCTTTCGTTAGCGTTATCCGCCGTTCAGATCGGTGCGTTTCTACGGATGCAAGGGAGTTACTTCGGGTCCAGCGCATAACGAGAGAACTTTCGAGTTTCCTCGCGTTGAGCATTCTAGCATCGCTTTTACCACGTATAAAATGCGTTCTAGGGATCGGTTCTCTTACGTGTGTATATGTTTCGAAGCATCTTCCAGTCGGAGATTCTACAGAAATGAAAATGGGAGCAGGAGAGAGAGTGAGAGAGAGAGAGAGAGAGAGAGAGAGAGAGAGAGAGACAGAGATGGAAGCGCTTGTCACGAAGAAGTATTCGTTAACGTCGTTTCTCGTCTCTGTCGTGATTCAAAGGCCTTCCTCTTCTTTCTTTCTTTCTCTCACCATTGCTCTTCTTTTTTCTCTTTCTCTCTATCTATGACACTCTTTTTAAGTTTTTCTTCTATGTTCATATATACATATGTGTTCCCATACAAAGTGCATATCTTCGACGTCATCTTGCTAGCTGCCTTCCGCAAATAATGCGAGCCCGTTTCTCATATTTTTCATATCTCATCGTAGTTGTGTCGTCGTCAAAGATTTTCAAACGCGAAGAAAAGAAATATCTTCTTTGCTCTATTCCTTCTATACTTCATATTCACTTATTATTTATTTATTTTTATCTTTAATAATATTATTTCGAGTTTTACGTCTCGACCTTCAATTCGTAATCGAATATTTCTCGTTTATCAGATTTGTCTCTACGTTTTATTATCCGTCGCGAAAATAATGATCTCTGTGATAATCTATCACTCTATTTCTCTCGTTTTCTCTCCTTTTCACTTTTTTTCTCTTTTTTAACTGTCTTAAAGAAGACTGGAGATGTCAGAACGAGTGCATGAGATTTGCACTTGGACCTCCGTGCAGGTAGCAATCGGCTTATTTCCAATCGATTCGGTTCGCGGCCGAACCTTTCCCTTCTCTTCCTACTTCTCATTTTCTTCTCGTGTTCTTCTTTCCCTTCTTTCCCTTCCTTTTTCTCCGTAGCACGACCAGCTCGCACGTACCGTCCATCTCCTCTTTCCTTCCATCTTTTTCTTTTCTCTTCTTTTTTTCTTCTCGCAGACCGATCTTTCGTCTCCGCTTCTTTTTTCTTTTTCTTTTCTTTTTTTCCTTTTTTTTTCTTTTCCTTCGTCTTTTTCCAATCTCGGCACCGATGAGATTAAGGGAATCGTGTATTAAGGACTATATCGAAAGAACGGTTCGGGACGAGGTTGAGATCTTCACTCAAGATAGGATATTGAGGGAGGATGTGAACGTTGGGATAGACTACGAAAGTAGGTTAATTCGAGAATTCGCCATTCTACGCGAGTAGATATTTTTTTCTTTCTTCTTCTTTCTTTTTTCTTTCCTTACCTTTTTTTTTTGTATATTTCTTATCGATCGCTTTTTAATACTTTAGGTAACTCTTTCAGAAAAATAATAAAAATGTATGTAGGATGTGAATAAGAAAAAAAATGTTTATCTCCAAGAAAGCATCGAGGCAGCAAAAAAAGAAAAAGATATAGAAAAAGAAAAACCACCGAATCGACTTACTAATTCGAATACTTTCCATCCTATAACTGCGAGGCTCGATATTCGTATCCTAATTTTCTTCGTACGTGAGTGGAAAGACAAGAGAGCCATGAAAGAGAGAACCGTTTGCCTACGTGGCGAAATCGAAGAAAGTTCTCGAATGGGGTTTGCTAGGGTATTAGAGAGATAGCGAAAGAGAAAAGAAGACCAAGCAAAACTATACGATACCGTCGTACATATATTTGTAGATAGTAATTGGACGTAGACAAGAAAAGAGAATGAGAGGGAGAGAAAGAGAGAGAGAGAGAGAGAGAGAGAGAGAGAGAGAGAGAAATGAAAAAGAGAAAGGGAGAGAGAAAGAGAACGAGAAAAGGAGATAGTAGACAGAAATTCTCACGTGGTTTCGCGTGGGCGTGTTGCGTCCCTTCGAGGAGTTATTAGTATTCGATTAGAGGGGAAAAGAAAGAACGAACTGTAGGGATCGGTATCATGAAGCACGTACGACTTCGTCGAAGAGCGCGCTTCGTAAACGTTTCCTTCGTGACGAGATAAGAAGAAATCGAAGTCGTCGTATTCCAACGATAGAACCGAACTCCACCACTTACCGGCTTTTGCCGAGCTACCGACAAACCTCGAAAGAAGCTCTTCGAAAGGATAACGTTCGTGATAGAGGAGTAAGCGAGAGAGAGAGAGAGAGAGAGAGAGAGAGAGAGAGAGAGAGAGTTGCACACAACGATACATTCTTTTTATTTTTCTCTTCTTTCGAAAGCAAGACTCACTTAGGAACAAAATTTAATGGCAATAAAAAATAAAACTTTTTGCAAGTACTACAATACCAATCGAACCAATTGCAATCGGTCGGTATCTTTTGATAAGAAATATATAAAAGCATGTATCGCGATTGTAGTAATCAGAAATATTTAAGAGAAAAAATGTGTGTTTAACCTAATGATCAAAAGAGCGAGCTATAAATATCCTTTATTCAATAGTCTTTACAAAACTATAGTACAAAAGTATGCCATAAGAAGGGAAAAAAAGAACATAAGAATCTGGATGGAAGGATTTCGATGAACCACGCGAACGGAATGCATCTCGACAAAGAGAAAAGACCTTCTTTTTCTTTCTTCTCCTCTTTCTCACGCACACATACGCACACATATCAACGTCGTTTTTCTCTTCTACCTTTATATAAGAATCGAGCAGAGAAAGGCACAAAAACGATTCGCATCGATCGACTTTCAACGAAATTCAGAGCTTTGCCTGTTCTACGAGTAGTAGTCGTACGTACGACTGCGTACACATACATATATACCTATTTATATGTATCGGCGTGTCCCACGTTGCAGACATTTATACAACATATGCAATACGCTGCTTGTCGGCTTAATTTGCGATCGGCTGAACCAACAAAAATAAGAAGTGAAGGAGGAAAGGAGAAAGGTTCGAGTGCCAGTAGCCTGAGCTACCGATCGTGCTCTCGCGATAAGGGCAATAGCGGCACGGTGCGAAAGAAGTTGCGATTAACGCCATTGTACGATCTTCTTGTTGGGATGCTGGTAGTGGGAGGTGTGGGTGGAAGTGGCCGATAGGGTACATACAGAAGTCGGATACACACGAGCGAGTACAGACGGCCGTTTAACGCGAGCCATTCTGGAAATAATGGCCGGTAGTTGAACAAAGGCATCGTCCGGTTCGAAGGAGAGAGAGAAAGAGGAGAAGGAGAAGGAGGACGAAGAGGAGAATGAGAACCAAAAGGAAGAGAAATACGAAGAGAAGTTGAAGAGAAGTAAAGAGGAGAATCGTGCCTTCTCGAGAGTTCGAAATCGAGTTGTAGTCGTCGTTGGAGAAGGCGAAGGTGAAACTGAAGGTGGGAGAAGAGTAGTGGGTGCCGACGATCGGTGACGAGAAGGAACTCTATAAAGCGAAGAAAAAGAAAATCATTGCCTGGCGTACCTGCCGGCGTTACTGCTTCTTCCTATTCCAAGAAACGGCTCCATTAACGAAATGGTCGAAACAAACCAAAGGGAGGAGGCTCGCGATCGCGCGCAATGCGCCTTCGCGAGCCAATACGATTCTCTTTTTCTACTTTGTTTTTCTTCCTTTCTCTTTCTCTCTCTCTCTCTCTCTCTCTCTCTCTCTCTCTCTCTCTCTCTTTTATACTAGCTTCAAGAGAATGTTGCAGAGTATGTCGTTCCCACAAACGGGAGGAAAGATCTCTTCTATACGACGAAACTCGTAATCACGATTGTCCTTGCGCGAGTGGAGTCGTCTATCGAACGTTTCGACTATCCTCTTATTTTCTTTCTCTCTCTTTCTTTTTCTTTCTTTCCTTCTCTTAACCTCCGATCTGTTCCCTTCTTTTCTAATTAGCCAATTTCCTCCTTTTCCCTTTTTAACAAGCAAATACCTACCGCTAGTCTATACTTTTTAATTAGTTCCAGAGAGTATCGTCTTATATGAACAACCTCTTTACGTTTGTGTGTGTGTGTGTTATCGAAATTTATAGAATATTACGAATTCATGTATGAAAGTAGTGGATGCTTAGTTTATCTTGTTATGAAGGTATTATTATTGAGAAAGTACGAGTTTAACGAGGAATTATCGTAACGATTAATGCCAATTATTCGATAGTACTGGTAAGAAGATAATCGATTAGTAAAACGGTTGCGTTAGGAGTGTGTAACCTCCTCGTTTACCGAACTGCATCGATTAAAAGCGCGATAGATGATCGTTACCATTCGAGCGAGTGGTTAGGTAAACGCGAATAAGGCTTTCCTTGCTTTCCATTTAGTATGAACTGGATATTTAGCGATGCTATTACCCGCTCACTATGCACGAATCGCTTGTACTATCGAAGGAACGCGATAGACACGTTACCGTAATAATGGCCGTTTTATATCTTAATTCTTCGCGATGCTAATTTTCCATGGCACGGACGCCAAGAGAGGAGGTCTTTTCAATGCTTCTCCTCTCGTGTTACTCTGCCTGCAGTTTTTTATTGAAACGTTTCTTTGATCTTTATGGAGATTAAAAAAAAAAAGAAAGAAAGAAAGAAGAAGAAAAAGAGAGACGATAGATTTACAAACGGATAGATTTATTACGCTGCAAAATATGATCAATAAAAATAAAAGAATACATGTTATCGCGATAATTTTAAACGGATCGTTTTAGACTCGTCCCGCCCTATATTGGTGATGCAGGGGTAAAAAAAAAAAAAAAGAAAAAGAAAAAGAAGTAGTAGATTCATCTTCGTGAATTTTACATGAGGGAAACGGTTTTGTCAATACCTTTGTTGCGAATCGAAAATGGCTCCTGGAAGATGCGATTTGAATAAGAGGACCATGGGGAGAAATGGAGAAAACGGAGGAGTCACCGACTCGAACCTCGAATCGTACCGATTGTAACGAATAAATTGGCCGCATTACGACGATCGTCGTGTTACATCGAGCTTTCACCCCTTTCCGTATCTCCACCTCCACACGTACGAGCACCGAATAGACGAACTTTTCCCTTTCTCCCTACTTTGTACACCGATTTATCCGGGAGACGGTCGACGAACGTCATCGGGCGAATCCATAATGCATACGAACTCCAAGACTCGCTTCCTTCCGGCGAGAAAATCGTGGAAAATTATTCGAAGGAAAGGGGAACGAAGCGGCGAAGCGTCGATGCGGGGGATACGATCGTTTTCCATACACCTTTCCCCATCCATCTTCTTTCTTTTCCTTTTCCGTAGGATGCTAAATTACGCGTGCACCTAAAATCCTACTAATTTTATTTCTCCCATTTGTTCTTTACATTCGGTACGAACAAATTTTTATCATCTTCTTTGCTTCCCCATCGTTTACTTACCTATCGTTTATTTGAAATTTATAGCGATGAAGGATATAAAATAAAATTTTAATAATGTTTTATCCCGTTATACTTCTTCTGATGAGCTAGTCTGGAGTTAATTAATCCGGTAAATTTACATATATTTGACGTCATGTGGAAAGATTTTATTTTACTTAAAATTTCTTTATACCATCGAAGCGTTTTATAACGATTATTTTTTCATCTTAAACGAATTAACATGTATATTTTTAGAACGTTTGAAAAATATCGACTGGATTTGTTTAAATATCTCACCGAGCAGTAACTTTGTAATAGCCAATTTAATAATTTACTTTTATGTTTGGTGGAAATCTTTATTGAGGCATTTAATCAAAAGGGTAGATGATACTGCTAAAAAATTCACTTTCCTTTTCTTTTGACATCCGATTACATTGAATTTACAGGGGAAAAGGAAATAGGAGGATTCCGTATATTGTAATATTTAAGTTATGCACATCGGAAGTAAATTGCATCTAATATTCCTGCCTTACGTCGGATTACAGTGTAATCGAGCGGAAGAATTTTTCAACGGGATTACTTTGATATCCTATCCTCTCTTTCTCTTCTATCGTTAAAACTTCTCTTCGATCCATCTTTTCTCTTCACGGCGACGAAATTCTTACCTCTTATCTACGATGATAAAAAAGAAAAAAGAAAAAAATATTGTAAGAGGTAATGTTCACTATCTCATACACCCGTACGTTAACATTCAACATCGATAGCCATTACGTACGCTTCCGTGTACGCTCATCTGCATTAAGCATAGACTAATTACACTGTAATTACGTTGCGACCATTACATTAATGCAATCAGATTACATTTCGATCGGGCAAATTCGAGAGATCGATATGAGAGAGATGGAGCCATTGTGCTACTCATATTTAATTAGTTCAGGTAATTATTGGAGAATTTTGACAATTGCAAATGTACAATAAATAATTTCTGTAATTTCGGAATTGATAGCAATGAACGATGAGGAAGGAATTAATGAAAAAGTTGCGAAGTTAAGGATAAAACAAGAAGAAAGGATTATACAAAAAAAAAAAAAAAATGAGAGAAAGAAAAAAAGAAAAAGAAGTAAAAGAAGAAAAAAATAAATTGAAAAATCGTATGCTTCAGCGCGAGAATTCTCGCGCAAAGAAGGCTGGGAGATCAATTCTTCTTTCTCTCTTTCCCTCTCTTTCTCTTTCTCTCTCTCCCCTCCCACTCTCCTTTTTTTCCTTTTGATCTAACCATCGAAATCGGCATTACAAGTGGCAGCATACATACATATATACATACATAGAACGCACTCAACGACGCGGCAACGCGCGGTCTGTCTCACGAGCTGACAGGTGAGGCTACATTCAATTTTTGTAATCGAGCCCGGGAGGCTACTCTCTCCCTCGGTCCCTCTTTCTCTATGCGCTCGCGCGCGTTCGCTGATGCTCGCGCGTGTATTCGGCAGTTTCGACCCTCTTTTGTGTCTGACAGTTAAACCGCAGCCATTATTCTCTCTGTGTATCTATCTTTATCCTTCTCTCGTTCTCTTTCCCACTCTCGTTGTCTCTCTTTCTCTTTCTCTCTCTTTCTCTCTCGTGCACAGCCTCTCATCGTTCTCGAGTAACCTTTCTGCAGCTCCACAGTTCGTACTAGTGGTAGTAGTAATGTCGAGAGCCGGTCGTGCGCTTCGATAGCGGTAGATAACCGACACGAGCAGGGTACAGAGCGAAGCACCAATTAGGAATTAGATTTCTCCGGGATGCCGGATCTCTTTATTTGCTCTCTTGGCGTGTTTCGCTGTTCCCCGCTGCGATCTCTACGACCGCAGAACTTCGGTGTTTCTCTGTCTGTCTCTCTCTCTCTCTTTCTTTTTCTCTCTCTCTCTCTCTCTTTCTCTCTTTCTTTCTCTCTCGTTTTCTTTGTAGGAACGAACGTATAAACGCAACACGCACGAGTACACGTACACGTGTAGAACATGTAGGAGTACCACAGGTTGGTAGTACGCGTCGCGGCCAACGAGTGTACACGCGTACGAAGGACTCGCCGCCAGCTCTAATGAACGCTGAAAATTAGCCGCTATCTATTCATCTGTGCCTTCGTTGGTTCTCCGACTCGCCACAGCTTGGTTCGACTCGGCTAGGGTAAGGAACTCGAAAGAGGAAAATGGAAAAGCGAGAATCGAACGTCTCTGCGAATGTTCACGAACGGAAGAATTATCGGAGTAGGCAAAAAAAGGGAAAGGAAAGAAAAAAGAAAAAGAAGGGAACGTGGCGTAGCTTTCAGGGACGAAGAAGAACGATCTGGAGAATATTCTTAGAGCACGTAGGCAAATATAACGTATAAATATAACGAAGGATTAAGAACGCTCGAGTTTTTAGCTGTAGCTTCCTACGATCTCTCTCGTTTTCTTTGTCGAGTGCTCGTCGACGATTCAAACGAACGATCCGGATTCGGAAAGGAGAAGAGAGCGGTAGAAATAGCGAACGGGTCATCAACGCGACGGGTGAGCGGAGGCGGAGAGGCGGAACGCATCGGTGGACAGTGAGCGTAGTAAATTAAAACGTACGACCATATTACCCTCAAGACTCATACCTCAAGCTTTACAGCTCGTTGCTCGAAGATGACGGTTTAAAACGGAGGAGAGATATCTTGCGATATCTCATGAATCATTTAACTAAGGAAGAGAGAGAGAGAGAGAGAGAGAGCACTTATTACGGACACCAGCCAGCACCACCTATATTTTCGCGAAACTCATAAAATACGTGACTCGAACGGCTGCCCGGTCGCACTGGACAGACGAAGAAACGTATGCGCGAATCGAAACGATAGGATTTAGTATCCTTTGGAGAGCTCGCTGTATTTGCAAGACGACTTAAAACGTCCCTTTTTGCTCTTATCGTTGCGTCCCTCTTGTAAATTCGTATATATGAGTTAGCAGACGCTACCGTAATAGCATTATACATGCTGATTTTGAAGGGATGTCAAAAACTCTTAACGAACGTGAGTCTTCGCTCGATCTTTTTAAATAGAAATATATACTTGTAATTATCGTATCGTCTTGTAGTATATCTTGTTAAAAAAAAAAAAAAAAAAGAAGGAAAGAAAATATCAGAAATATCTGGAATTAAGAAGTTAAAACAATAGAATCGTTATAGCTACTCTTCTTTACAGAGGATTAGCTTTCATTCCTAGCATTAGTTACATTTTCTTTTCGAATCGTTCTCGTTTGTCATCGTTCTCTCTCTCTCTCTCTCTCTCTCTCTCTCTCTCTTGCCTTCTCTTGCATCCTGGTATAACATAGGATAGAATCTTTTGAAAAGGCGCGAAAACTCGACGTAACTACCATGGTCCTTCTTTTCATCCTTTCTCGCGAGTTTTTCGTAACGCAGCAAAAAGATTTCCTTAAGTCACCTTAAGCCGCTTACTAAAAAAAACATCTTGAAGAGAAGGAGATTCTTTTATACTTAAGTACGGCTAAGTATATACTCTTTAAGACGAACGCTTTAAAGCGTTCACGATAGAGGAAAGTAGGTTAATAGTGAGGAGAACGTTATTGTGCGAGCGAGAAACTCTGCTCGTCGTAACTTGCTAGATGCGACCGATTCCGAAGGGATTAGTGTGTGCGACCTAAGAATACGGGTCGAGTTTCCGCGAGCGATTCGTTCGATATCGGACTTACTTTCCTTCGGAAAACGAAAAATAAATAGATTGATAGATGATAGAGTTTAGTTAAAACGTTTTCAATATACTATTTTACTCTCGCGTTGAATTTTTTTCAGAAAGCTTTCTCGAAATTGAAACATGATTAGAATAAAGGAATATTTTTCACGATATTGAAACTGAGAAAAATTCGTCGATAGATTTATATATTCTCGTACGAGGCCTCGCTATCGTAAGATTATCAAATATTAACCAACGTTGCAGTAAAAAAAAAAGCACACTTAAAAGAATTGTATTATAGCATCATTTACGTATCAAATTACAGTATTTATATTAAATTAGCGAAGAATATAACGAAAGGAATATACATTGCAGAAAGAACAAAAAAAAATCGAAAGAAGAGTAACACGAAGTTGTTATCATTAAACCAAATATTTTTTGGGAAACAAAGTTAAGTAACAATAGGATGGAAGTAACTCATGTCGGACCAGAAAAAAAACTAGAGGTTCGAATAATCCTAGAATCAAACGTCCCAAAGGTTAATTACTGTAGAAACAAGTGTTCAAAATGAGAGTAAAATACAGTATGCAATTGAACTCATAGGAGCAACGAGAGAGAAATGTGGTTCTTTCTGGGATCAGCCAGGCATCGATCACCAATGTGTATGGGTTATGAGCGAGCCTTCCGATTTTATTATCCTTCATTCAAAACGCTGACACGCCCTATGGAGAATTCGAATTGGCGACTCGTCGAATAATACGAAGCTGGTTAATCGCGATCTCTCTTTCTCTCTTTCTTTCTTTCTTTCTCTCTCTCCCTTTCTCTCTCTCTTTTTCTTTCTCTCTTTCTCTTTCTCCCTTCTTCTCTCGTATTACGTTTTACATCGAGATCGCAGCAAGGTACGTTCCCTCCTATCTAATTAAACGAACCTAATATCTACTCACGCTTACTCGAAAACGTTTCTAACGAAGAAACCTTTTCATCTCGACACGTTTGCAAAATGTGATATTTCAAGTTACTTTTCCTACTTTTATATTTCCATTTTTAAAAAGGTAATTCTTCACATATCCTTTTTTGGTATTATTAATTATGTATTATCCGTTTCTACTTGGTTTTTATTTTCTTTTATTTCACTTATTCGACTTTATTCGCGAACACGAACGAAGAAACTAAATGAAATCTAGCGAGAAAAGCCGAATGGAATCGATTTAATGAAGAAACGAATCGTTCGCATCGTGATCCTATATCTACGCTATAAACTAGCGAAAAACTCAACGCATTAACGTTACGTATACGATCTCGGGATACGATCGATCATTGCGTCTATTAAAGAAGTCTGCGTCGGCGTTGTTCGATCAATAATAAGAAATATATCTCCAACGAAGAGCATCGATGCGTCTACTTGACGCGAGTCATCCATCAGAAGTTGCTCGATCAAAAGCGATTACGAAACGAAGTTGAGGGCTTCGAGATACCTATGTTCATATACTCGGCTTGAACCGATGTTAGAACGTTGCCGAGCACGATAAAAAAGAAAAAGAAGAAGGAACTTTCACCAAGAGAAAGAAAAAGAAAAGAAATAAAAAGAGCCCATTGCCCTTTGCCCTTCGTGGGAAGGACTTTCTTTGGAATACCATAAGTATTAAGCCTGTAAAAATATAAATAATGAAATAAGTATATGAAAAATATTATAAGAACACATAGATGAATTTATACAAATGTAACTAGGCAATTTTTTTTTATGTAAATATTTTTATATCATTTTCTTTTGTATTGAGATATTCGAACGTGATAAGATATAAATGATATCGTTGGCCCATACTGTACTGTCTCATACTACGTCGATATTGGACGAAACGGAGTCGAATGTAGCATTTGTCACGGCTATATTAAGGGCATACGTGGCATCAGCTTTATTAGATAAAATCGCATCAAGAGGATCGTATAGGACAGAGTTAATTGAATGATTGGTCCTCATCCACTCTCGTCTGGCCGCATCGCATTTTCCAACCGCACTACTCAGAGATGTAGCCGTGCAAACGTGAAATAAACGCGTATCTATTCGCACAGGTGCGTACAAAATACTATACACGCGTATATATGTACATACATACATATATAAATATATATATATATATGTATTTACATATATACAGATATATACATATTCAGGTACGTTCATTGTACATACGTCGGAAAAACACTTTCCCGTGTTTCGTTTGACGCAGTTTGCGGATCGGTAATGCAAATTCCACGCTGCCCTGCTTGGCTTCGTTGCTTTCGGCCAGATGAATTTTCAGATATAGAACTCACCACATTTCACCTTTAGCAGGTTCCCCAGCGTAAAGGGGATGGAAATTTTGTACCATTGAGGTCGCATTAATTTCGTTAAGTTTCAGTAGGCAACAGGCTTGAATTACATCGTGAAACGAGACTACGTATATTATTTACAATTGTAAATCGAGTTACAATTTATGAAAGTTATCAAATATTTTAAGGTTTCGAAGAATGAACGAGTGGATAAATAATTTCAAAGAATTTCATCAAAATATATAAGGGAAAGAGAGAGACAAAGAAAGCAAGAAAGAAAGAAAGAAAGAAAGAAAGAAAGAGTTTACAGAAGCATCCAACTAGCTCGTTCCACGTCGACATATACATCATACTGTTTGTCTGTGTACGGATTCGAATAAAATCGATATTCGTTGTAAAAAAGCACTCGAACGAATCGAACGAAGTCTGGCAATGCGATACGAGGGTGGTGATGTTGAAAGCCAATAATGCCAACGAGTTATTGTTCCGTAGATACGTAGAAACGGTTCACTGATATGTCTTAACGACAATGCCCTTTCGATAACGCGCTTCAGAAGGCATGACTGTTACGCTTGCGAAATTATTATAATGAAAGCTTTTGACGTATCTAATTACTTCGCGTTGTGACATTCTCATTCTCTCTCTTTCTATATTTCTCTCTTGTTAATTTTTTCTTTTTTTTTTTTTCGCGTTCGAGTTCGTCTCCCGTCGATTCAATAAACTCGACTCATGGTATATACATACGTTCGTTATACATCCGGCAGTCCGTATGGCACTGTATGCGCGAAAGATAATAGAAGCTACGTGCTCGTTGCATAAGCCGCACACGGTTAACGACCACGGCCGAGAACGCGTCGTTCGTGTTTCCGATCGTCATCGTTGACGTCGACGTCGTCTTCGTCTCGTCTTTCGTTTTCTCGCATTACGAGAAATATATCTATCGATTTCTTTGTAAATTTTTCCAATACTTTTTTTCTTTTTTCATACGCTTCCATATTCCACCGCTTTTTTTTTGTTTCCATCAACAAACTCACAAAAATTCATAGATTTTCATGCTACAAGTTACAACGATATTTCGTTAAATTTTTCATTGCACAAACAAGAATAATCTTTAAAAATCGTTTACTTTCAGAGGAAATAACGAGAGAATTTCTCATCAACGAGAGAATTATTCGTACAAATCTTTTAGGATTTCGGTGTTACGGGACAGAGGGTGTGAATGATTCACAAGTGTTTTGCATTCTTTTCAGAGAAATAGAAAAGCGGGATCGACGTTTCGGAAAAACGAAATTGTGTCAAGCGTACACATACACGGAGCGTCATAAACGTCTGTTAACTATACGTGTAGGTGTGGAATGACACGTACACGGTGTTAATATGTATGTAGGCGTTGCTATTGTCTTTCTCGCGAAGTAATCGTGCCTCTCCGAGTTAACGACTCGTACTCGGTACGGATTGTAGAGACGGAGCGTACGATGTGTCGTCGTGCGCGCGTATGAACTCTTTACAAAAGGAAAAATTCGATGGCGAGGGAAAACCACGCGAGAAGAGCCGCTCGACTAGCTTTAGTCGCATTCTCACTCTATTTCTCTCTCTCTCCTGCTCTTTCTCTTATTCGAGATGATACATCCATCGGATGAGTCAGAAAACGTGGAGGAAAGCGCTCGAAGGTGGAACCTACTTTTCATCGTGCACGTTTAACCGCCTACTCGCGAATATTAATTTACTAGCATCTATGTCTACATAGTTATAGGGATATATATGTACCTATACGAACTAAGAAATGCCATACCAATAGAATAGAAGAGTACGAAGCGAAAACATTGCTTCGGACCACGTCGACTTACTTCGACGGAAGAATTACTTTTATTATGGTTGACCCGACACACAAGCCGCACGAAGACAGCACGTTTCGCTTCCGTATTACCGTCTCTTGAATCGAGTCGGTTGATTCTCGAACCCCATAAGCATGGATAATGGCTTGTCTTTCTTCGCTTATCGATGTACCGTTCCTCTTGTTATTCGCTTCTTCGTTACGCTTATATTTGACTCTCGAGCTTTGTAAACGTTTATTTACCTACTGCATACTTTGTTTTTTTAAGTCAAGTGTTTCAATAGCGTAACAGTAGCTCACTTTTATGTTCTGAACCAATACTCGTGATCGATAAATTACACCTTTTACATTTTGTATCAAAACTTTACTCAGTTCCTGTTTTATTTGTCTTTAATAATGAATAAAAACGACAATCACATAGCCACGACCATAATTCAGAGCGACGATCATGCGGTATTCATAACTTTAACACGAAGCAATTATCGATTACTGTTTTCCTCTCGATTTATTTTTATTGAAATATGTTTAGTTAAGCTTTTTAAAAACACAAAGGCACTGTGGAAAATTGTATCGAATTATTTGATATTGAACAGAGTTTAATATATATGTCTGTATATATACATATATGTATATACACATACGATAGAATAAAATTTAATTACGTCGTTTTCCCAGCGTATAGAAAATAAGAGAAAATTGGTAGGATGTAAGAATAAAGAAAAAAGAAGAGAAATAGTTGGCATTAAGGTAGAGAACAGAGCACGATTATTTCGTGCAAAGTGCAAGAGAAGGATTCGTGACTTAGAAATTATCGAGTTATTCGAAGAGCTCTGTGTCCGTTAATCGCTTCTACCTTCAGATTCTTCCTCGATCCTATTCGTTTCTTACTTTCTATTCCTTTTTATTATTTTCTTTTGATTCCTTTAGGATTGAATAGTCGGATAAATCTTTAAAGTCTAGTCGCACTTTCTCTCGATACATTCTTCATTTTCAAAAAGAATATCGGTCATTTGAATATCAAATTCTTTGTTTTTAATTTCTCAAGTGGAATAATATTCAAAGTAGATGCTAACGCATTACTGATTTTTATGAATTAATCATACGTCTAATTGCTAATATTACCAACAGAATGGTCCTATCTATCTATCTATCTATTTATCTATCTATTTATATATATATATATATAGAAGAAATAAGAAAGTAGAGACAAAATAATACAAGAGAAAGAAGAAAGTAGAGACAAAAGTGAAAATAGGTCATAATACGAAAAGTGTTAGATGAATGGAGAGAGAGGAGGTCACCACGGGGTGGTCAAAGTCTGATTCGAAGATAACATCGATGGACGGCTCGCGTCACAATAAAATTAAATTCGTATCTCGTGATCGTGATAGCTACTGCGCGACATGACCTCCTGCTTCCATATAGAGCGAGTCGAGCAAAATAGCTATACCTACGTAAGTCCTCGAGCCTTCGTTCTTTAGACTCCCTTCTCGAATAGTTTTGATTCATGAGACGGGTGTAACTCGAGCATACGTGTTACAAGCGTGTGCGTGCACACCTTGAGATTTCTTTCTCTCTCTTTCTCTCTTTCTTTTGCTTCATGTCTTTTTCTCTCTTCTCTCTCTCTCCCTCTTTTCTCCTTTTCGCGGCGCTCCTCTCTCGTTCCGCCTTTCTTTCTTCGGACACAGCGAAATCCGACACTGCATACCAGTAACCCGACTTCCAGGGCGTTCTACCTCGAATCCTCTTCCTTTCTCTCTCTTTCTCTTCTGCCAGTCACGTTCCTCTACTCCTCTCGCGGTATACCTTCGAACACGTGTCAACATGTCGGTTGACATAGATTTTTCGCCGAGATAGAAGCTCGAAAATAAAAGGAGGATCCGAAACGCGGCTGGTAAGAGAAGGAGAGGATTCGATCGAGCTCTCTTATTCTCTCTCTTTCTCGCTCTTTATCTCTTTTTCACTTTCTGTCTCTCTTTCTCTTTCGACCGTCACCGAGGATGAGGACCACGAGATAACACGTTACACGGAGGAAGAGGGAATTCCAAAACCAGTTTTCAACTCGCATCGGTAGTCATGAGGAAAAAGAAAAGACTAGGAAAGAAAAGAAGAGGTGCTCTGGGCGCGTTTAGAGGTGCGGCTTAACACCAGGAGGCACGAGTCTTCTTCCTTCGATCCTGGTAGGATCGAAACTGGCGCCTTCTTACTAAATTAATAACCTTTTCTAGCTAAAATTCTTCGTTATCGTAGCACCGTACTCGTGAGAAGAGCCAAAGTGAAACCTTTCAGATGTAATGATTAAATGATTAGGAGAGACGTTAGTAAATATGATAGGATCTCAAAGTCCTACATAATTCTTTAATTTATCTACTCTCGCAAGTACCTTTTAAATAATCATTGTAAATAATTAATCTCCTGTAGGCACCTTTTAATCAATTAAAATGTAAATAGATAATGAAAGAAAGTATTTAACGTAGATCATAATTTTTAATGAAGAGTCAATAGTTTATGAACTCTTACATATGTCATACTTGCCACGACATCGATTGCTTTCACAGATACGTGAATGACTACGTTACATATTTTTTATCGGCGATTATAACAATTGTATAACAATCGTTTATCACAAAATGTCATATTTTCGTTGGAATGAACTCTGAGAAATAAAAGAAATTTTTGTTGAAACAAATAAAATATCTTTTAGGAATACAAATATAAAAAAATATAAAAGAGTGCAAGGGGTTAACTCGTGTTAGGCAGGTCTTATACTTGAACGGGATTTCCTAATGTTCCGCTAGGTGACGTGGTAATTCTTTCTCTCATAGTAATTCTTGAAGATATTACTCGAGAAAAGAGAAAGGCATCGTACATGCATACAATACAACTGACGCTCGTTATTACACTTCTTTGAAAAGATACTCGATGAATATCCAAAGGGTCGAAGGTCGAAAAGTTCCGACTGCGAGAAAATGTCACGTATAGGTATACCCGTTGCACGATAATTTGCTCGATCTTCCTACGAGTTGGTATGCATCAACCCAAGACCTCACTCTAAGAAACACTAAGGAAACCGTGAACGAGGTAAGATCTCTTGGTCCTTTCTCCGTTGACTGCAACTCGTGATATATTCCTTATAATTTCATAGGACCGGTGTATTGCTTCCTTTGCTAGGTACCATCCATTCCGGAAAATGGTGCAATTTTGTCTCCGTAGTTTGTACGGCCTGAAACGAGGTGCAATAGCACCCTCTCTTCTGTCTCCTTCTATCTCTCTGTCTCGACACGATTTAAACGCAAGAACCATTACACATAACGTTCCATACGTTTTCTCTCTAGCTCCGTTTTCGAGCTTATTGTTAGTCGGTCTTTAGTTTGGTCGGAGATAACTTGAACGAAACTGTAGACAATTTTGTTGTAAAAGAAAGAAAGAGAGGGAGAGAAAAAAGGGAGAGAGAGAGAGAGAGAGAGAGAGAGAGAGAGAGAGAGAGAGAGAGAGAAGATAGAAGAGTAAAAAGATAAAAGAGGAAAATCTTGACGCAATGTTTCCTCCTCGTTCTTCCCTTTACGACCCTTTTGCTTATCGACACTCGCGCAGCTTGCCACGACGTCGATATTACGCGTTTCGACGGACGGTCCAAAACTCTATGGAGCGTATTCGCGACGGTATGTAGCGATAACCTTTTCGCTTTTCAGTTTTCGCGAGGATGACGGACGACGTGTATATAACGGACATGTATGCACCAACTTCTACTGATAAGGGAAAAGGGTTTCGACAGGCTTAAAAGCATCTTTACTCTATGGATATGTTCACCTATCTCGCTCTAACGAGTCAAAGACCTCGTGAGTGAACGTTGTTGGTTTCAAACTAATCGTAATAATTCTAATGGCGTGATGATATATGCATGAATCATTCATTCATCTTTCGTTCGAAGAAATATATTTTGGAATTTGATGGAATTTCGAATACTGAGCATTAATATTCGATTTTAAAGGATATACATATTTTTCTTTTTTAACCGTGAACGCCTAAGTCATTGATCCTTCAGAAAAATATTCCGAGCTTGAAGGACGATCTTTATGAAAATCCGAGGACTTCCCGTCACGATTCGTCATACGTTCTCGATTTGCTAAATCGCGCGAGAGTAAATTTCAAAGTGGGAGCACAGAATATCGTTACGTTCTTACGTTTCTTTTCTTCCGTCCCATAAAGGCTATTTTATAGAAAGGCATTTCTATCTTTCGCCTTCGCACTTTTATTCGCATTCTCTTTCTCTCGCGCGCATATACGCACACAAACACACACGCGCACACACAGTATACGCTTCAGCATTCGTAGATCCAGTTTCTCCGCTCTTTCGAACGGACCCTCGTCGTCGGGAAATTCGATTTCGAGGATTTGTCGGCGACAGGCGCTGCTGGTAGCAATGCATTCCTTTTTCCTCTTTCTCCTCTTCGAAGATAGGAAGAAAAACACGAATAAAAAGAGGAAGAGCCAACGCGCAGAGAAGAATACACATTCGCGTATGTGCGTGTAAAAATCAAGAGAACTCACCTTTCAAGAGAATTCGCGAGATCCAAACTCGAAAAGAAGAAACTCGAAGATCCTCTAGCGAGATTAAACGAATACGATTTTCGTCCTTCCACTTTTCACTGTTATTCGCGAATATTTAAGAACTTCTTTAAAGGATGTCGTAAAAAAAGAAAAAAAATAGCAGAAAGAAAACAAAGGGAAAAGTAACGAGAAAAAAGAAAATACAAGAGTATCGCGATACACTGTTCGTAATCCTGAAGAACGATGAATTCGTCGTTAGGGTAGCTAGGTTGGTCTCGTCGATCGACCGGAAACGACCGATCCTGCAGACCGCACAGTAATTACCGGTGTAGTTTGAATGCGATCTGAACTCACGCGTACGTACGTAGGTGCTGCTCCTCGATGGTTGATGTCCACGTGTACGTAACGCCGGATTAATTTGCCCCTGGCAGAGCACAACGCGTTGTAGTCGATACTACAATCGGAGGGTTCACCGTTCGCGGTAAAGTTGGCAGACTATCGTCCTGCCAACGCTTCAATACGTTTCGTTTTTCCTCGCCAGCTGTCTATATACATGCATATATGTATACGTATACATATACCCATACATATACATATACATATACGTATATATATATATATGCACGTATGTGCGTATTTATATAGGAGTTCAAGTCTGACCACTACGAGTTCGTTGATTATGTCGGTTTGTCCTACTCCTGAAAGCATGTGGTCGTTCCTATTGTTGTCGTCGTCATCGTCATTCTTGTTGTTCTTGTTGTTGCTAGCAACGTCAATGGCGATCGTACGCGTGCCCGTTCACGTGGTTCTACAATAATCCCGAAGTATCTCGCACTCGAAACGCACTCGGTAGCACTCGAGAGTACTCGATCGCACTCGCGCCGCGTGATCATGATGTTACCAAAGAGCACTGATTCGAGGCACACACAGCACCTGTACACGATGACTCTACACACCTCTCTAAGTACGCACGACTCTCCTTCAGCTTCTGTTTCTCTCTCTTTCTACTTCTTTCTCCTTCGAACACTCTGAGTTTCTATCACCAACTATCCATCTATCCATCCATCCATTCGTTCGTTCAATCTCTCCTTCTTCTTTTCGATCACTCACTCCCGCTCTCACCCTTTCTCTCCATTGAAGTACACGCGATACGCGTCCGGGCCTCGTTCTCGCGATCACCGATGGTCCTCGAGAACAAAGTACTACTCGAAATCGTTCTACCCTTTCGAAGGTCGACCACGGCGACGATAATTTTCAAAGGACAACGATGACGACGGCGACAACGACAAGGACAACGACGATGATGCACCTGTCACTTTTTTAATATCCATTCCTTTTCTAAAGTCGTGTTAATGACGACGACGATTATGAAATGACGACGATCGAACGATTAAAATCGTGGCCGGATAAACGCAAATAAAATGCATTCACTTTGACAAGTCCCTTTGAAAACACAGAAGATGGTAGCACGTAGGACGATGGATAAAAGACGTAGAGCAACGGAACGGCGCGGTTGGATCCGTGGACCGATCGAGACTGGATCCTTCGAGTCTCGACGAGCCGGCGGCGCGGCGTCGCGTATGCGCGCGTTTTCCTATACGCGCGCTCTTCCTTCCTCTCTACTCCTCCTCTCCCTCTCACAGCTTGGAATCGCCGAGGATGATCGATCGCGAATCCGCGAACGACGCTGCGGAGAACGCTCGCGAGAGGAGGGAGGGAGGGAGAGAGGGAGAGCGAGAGTGAAAGAGGGAATCGAAATCAACGACACCAGCTATCGTGTGGAGAGTAGCACACGTTGTGCTGCGCTCACGGCATCGCCGTGATCCGGTCTCTGAACACACTCTCGTTCAACTGTCGTTCCGAGCAGCTTGGCTCGCGGTTTAGTATCAGTGTTCGTTCTTTGCCACGGTGGGCGTCCCGGGAGGGGCGCGACGCTGCTCGACGCCAATCGAGTGCGCGCCTTTACCTACTTCTTGCACGGACGACTTTACCTGCGAAATTCGCCTTTTCTATTCCTTCCTTACTTTTATTATTCTTTTTATAATTTCGTTTCTCAGGAAAAATAAACAAATCGAACTTTGATAAAAATAATCGGAAGAATTTGGATCTGCGTTGAAATATCTAGTATTCCGATGATAGAATAGATTTATCAAAGTAATCGTTTATTCTTAGAAGTGTGTATGTATGAAAAGTGCAAGCTTATAGCTGTTGCCATTTTTAATTTTTTGTGTCACTTTTTTTTAGTATTCCTAAAGCTTATAGCTTAATGTTATCTTCAATTAGTGTAAATCCTTTTTTATTTCTATATATCTTCGTTTTTTCGAATCACTTCCTATCCAATTATTTTTGAAATTATACTTTTTTTCGTACTTACCGTATTGAAATACTCTCTAAAATATAAATGGATATTTACACCGTTGTAACTTTGCCGTGAAGAGTTTGCGTGATATTTCAATTATAGTTCAACGTACGAGAGGGAGTTAAAAAGTTGGTTGCACTCGTATAAAAAACAATAACGTATGGAACATTTATGAGCATTTTTTTATTTATTCGATGGTACAATTTATTTTTCTACATAATCACTAAGTTTATTTAAACATTTATTGTAAAGTGACACGAATTTTTCCATGTACTTTGTTGAGAAACTCCCTTTCAACATGCGATAACTATTCCCGCGTCCAATCTTCATTGAACTGATATCACTGGTTCGCAAGGCCCTCCTTTCTTTCATGGGACCAAACACCTGGAAATCACAGAGCGCAAGGTTAGGACTGTAAGAAGGGTATTCTCAAACCTCCCACTTGAATTTTTTCAGGAGGTCCTTCGTGACCTTCCTTACTTACAGTCCTGACCTTGCGCCGTGTGATTTCCACGTGTTAAGTCCCACGAAAGTAAAGAGGGCCTTGTGAAATGGCGGTATCAGCCCAATGAAGATTGGACGCGAGAATGATTATCGCATGTTGAAAGGAAATATTTCGACAAAGGACATAAAAAAATTCGTGCCACGCTACAATAAATGTTTAAATAAACTTGACGATTATGCGAGAAAAAGTAGATCTTTTATTGTACTTTCAAATAATTAAAAAAAAAGTGGAACCATCATAAATGTTTTACACGTTATTTTTTTCTTTTTTTTTTTTTTTTACACGAATACGACTAACTTTTTGACTCCTCCTCGTACATATTCGATATGAGTTTATTTGACTTCTACCTCGGTCGATGCCACCGTTCTCGCGCATGCACTAAAAATAGGAGGTTGCCGATGAAGTAGCATCCATATTTTATTAGTACTCGTTTCAATTCGATTACTCGAGCACTCGCAAAATCGATTCATTGTCACAAAGAACTTGTGAATTTTACTCTTGACTATCGCTTTTAATTGATGAAATTAAAGAAACGTACATATGTAAAAATTAGAACTCTCTTTTTCTTTCTCTATTTGTCTCTCTTTCTCTCTAGCACTTGATTCAAAAAATTCTTTCAACTATTTCCGTAGGAAGGAAGCTCATGAAATTTCGAGCGGTCGTTCTAGGACGATCGAAGTTCATTACGAATTCGTTAACGAACCCGAATCGATTCTGGATAACTGAATTCGTTGCCGAGATTCGATTTGAAACCACGGCCCACTTGGATGACTAAATCCTATCTAGTGACTAGATTTTCTTTAAAGATGAGAAGAAAAGATTTCTTGTGTTTTAAAAAATCATAAAAATATGTTTAATTGAGTTATCGTTCTCCTTTCATGATATCGAGTGACATGTTGAACATGATCCCGTCAAACGTGTAAAATTTAGATCGAATCGATTGGAAGTAATTTTTGAATAGTATACTTTCTCTATCCGATCGTTCGTATCGATCTTGGGGAACGCATATGTGATCAGTTTTGTGAAGACGTTTCGAGGGCTCGAAACAACGATGGAAAGGGGAAAGTAGAACGGCGCCATAAAATTTCCATTGGTTTACGCGCTCCCACGAGAAGGGTGACAGGAAAGAAAAGGAGAAAGAGAAAGAAAAAGAAAAAGATGAAAAGAAACAGGAAGAAAAGAAGAGAGAGAGAGAGAGAGAGAGAAAGAGAGAGGCAAATAGGCAATACGTTTCGCAAGTCCGTGGGCAACTTCTATCGTTTGACGACGGAACTAATATTTCGGAACTTTTCAGCGGGCGAACGTTCGACTGTTTTCCTTCTTTTTTCCTCTTTTACTCTTTTCTTTCTATCTGGCTTGTTCTTTCTCAGTGAACGATGCGAGAGTTTTACGGCGCCTAAAGCTCCTGGCCTAAAAGCTTCGAAAGGTAAACGAAGCGAACTTCGCATTTCTCTCTGGCTTGACCCTTCTCTCGTCTCAACCTCTTCTCCTTCTCCGACCTCTCCCACTCGTTCCATCTTTACGCATGTACTCTCAAAAGCGTAAGCGACTACGTGTTATGTAGATGAGTTCGTTCTCGTATTGCTCTCGTCGAGCCTAGAACCTTGTTGTATGAAATTAGCATGCCCGTGATAGGATTGAATTTATTCATGTAGGTACAATTTGAGCTAGGTAAGTGTGCGCGAGTGGGTAGAAAAGATCCGCGTGGGTATTTTTAAACGAATTGTTTGAAAATCGTTTCCTACCGATACGATCGGAACGTTTTCGTCGTAGGTTTTCCTCGAGATCGTTCGAGATTATCAAATGGGTGGGTTATTTTATACGAATGCAAGAACGAAAGGCCGATAGACTGCATTAATTGTTCTCCGTTCGTTATCTAGCAAATTGCGCATTGTCTCGTCGCGAAATGAATTTTCCGCGCTTCCTAATCGAGCGGAAATGATTTAATGGCGTATTTAATCGTCGAGCTATGCTCGACGATAATACGATTCTTCGTCGTTTCGCGTTGGTCGACGTTCGACGGAGCGTCGATGAGGGTAACAGTGAGGAGGAAGGGTGGACACCATTTCTATTTCCCTCTTACCCCCTCTCTTTCTCTCTCCTTCTCCCTCTCTTTCGTTAAAACAGACGGTAAAGCTTCCCTCTTCGAGCTCACAATTTCTTCTTTTTTTCTCCTTTCGTCTCTTCCTTCGAACGTAATGCGACAAATAGTTGTTCAAAGAAAATGTACTCGCGATTAACAGCGAAATCTACTCCATGCGTTAGAGGCTCGAAGCCCGAACGTAGCGGAATAGTATTTACGCGTGTCATGTGTAAGCGTTCTCACGAAGAACCGAGCAGGGAGTAGCATTTACGAACAACAACGAACACGTGTCGCGCCTTACTAAGGCATGTACTAACGTGGAACAGTGGCAACATTAATTGTTCTCGAATAAAACCCGACGTATCCTATCGTTTCGACGACGGGCGCTTTCGTACAGCTTTACGATCGATACGATGACTAATGGAAAAGAAGAGGCGAGGAAAGAAAGTACGTAGAACGATTATTATTTAGCTATTTCGCTAAACTATTCTGTAGAATTATGTCGTATAATTATCTTATAGAATGATTTCGTACAACTGTTTCGAATCATTAGTACATATAATTATTTCATGAAGTCATTTCATTACATTTTTACATAAAATTCCATACAACGTCCCATGCTGTTCGCAAAATGGCAGTCTCATCGCTGTGGAAAGAAAGGGGGAAAGTCGTTTGGTGGGAGAAAGAGAGTGAGAAAGAGAGGGGAGAGAAGGACGAACCGGTATCGCGTGCTACCAGCCGGTTGTGTGTTCGGCATAAATGATAAAAAACGGACAGGAGGAGCGAGTGAGAGAGAGAGAGAGAGAGAGAGAGAGAGAGAGAGAGAGAGAGAGAGAGCGAACGAGCGAGCGGTGCGTTGCTAAACCTCAATAAGTGTAAAGATCGCATGCAAATGCCCACCAATTATGAAGAAGAATTCGTAGAGTCTTCGATCATTGAATTATTATCAATTTTCGACGCTCTCCGTCTCTCGATGCCTCTTAAATCTCACGTATTTCGATCTTCTTCGCTTTACTCGTCTTTTAATCTCGAAATTTGCCAAATCGTGTTCCTCTTATCAGAAATGATAAACATATAATACATATAATATCATATCCAATATTAAAACATATTGTGTCATGACAATAATTATTCGTGATATTTGTTGGATACAAACGAATGTTCAAAAATAAACTGTATACTAAGAAAATATTTTATGAAGAAACATATTAGACAAACCGTTCAAACGATGTAAAATTTCACGATTAATTACTAAAGAAATATGAATAGTATTCTAATAAATTATAAAAAGGTATTATATCGTGTAGGAGCGATCTCGTTCGTATATCAATTGATCCATTAATCGAATGAAAAATGATAATTCCTTTATCGGAATGACGCGATGAAGAATCGATCGACTTCTGAGTCTCCCCGTCTACATGGTTTGCTTTCTCCTTTTCTTTTCTTCTCCTTCTTTTTCTGAATCTTTAAAGGAAGGTCTTCTTGCTGCGCCGGTATTCCACCGGCGTGGAACGTCGATCTGACAGTGATCGAGCACTGTCATTCGAGTCGACGGCGCATATCTTACAAGATTCTGTACGCGCCGGCAATTATGCTATCTTTGGAATGTCTCGTATCACTCGGTTCTCGCTTTTCGCGGCACTAACAAAAGTACTACACCGTATTCGGCTACTGGAAACGTTCTCACCGAGTATACCTTGCGTAACATTAAATGGTTTATTAAATCATGTTTTTAAGGTGTAAACTTTCTCATCCTCTCTTATCCTCTCTCTTTCTCTCTTTCTCTTTGGTCATCTGCGTATTTAACGCCTAGTACGTTAACTAGTAATATAAAATCTCGATCAGACTCTAAGTACTAAGGTAATGGTAGATAAAACGGATCGTAAAATAATAACGATCGTAACGTCTTCCTTAAGCATTATTCGAGTATACAGCGAAAGAATATCTCTGGAAAAATATCGTATCGGATTAAGAACTGTGTCCTATTTTATCTCGAGAAGATTACATCTCGGAGATTAGCATCGAACAAATACGGTAGAATTACAGTTGCTCCAATTAGTCGGTACTTCGCGTTGTACTGCCGTATGGATCAAATGGATGTACCAATTGGCAAAAATCAACATCTTATCCGAAGTTTTATTAATCTCATTGATTATCCGCCAGATTGTTTGTATCGTTTTACTGGCTTATGCACGATAGAAGATGTTACGTCGTTTGTCAACGATATGTTTAGAGTTGAATAAAATGAATGGAAAAATGGGATTAAGTCGATATACTTTTATTGAGATTATTAGTTTATTAAGAAAATCAGTATCGGAATTTTTCGAAATCATTGATCTCTGGCGATGAAACACATCAGCGAACTTTTCTTAGCTCGGTAGAGTCCATTCTAGCACATTTCCGATCGTCAAAGTTAGCGATATATTTCGTACATTTCCGCGAGCTTTCGCTCGATCGATACCATTTTCGAGAAGTCGATTTTCTACGTCGATGGAATTCAGTTTCCCGATTTGTTCGGAGTCGTACAGCGGAAATACGAGAACGATCGAGTCTTCCCTCGGACTCTTTCAATACGTCGTCGTGAGTTTTCGTTTCACCGCGAAGAATTCGCGGAATGCCCGACGCCCTCGATCGATCTCTCTCGTCGAAACTTTCTGAAACAGAAAAATTAGATATCCGTTGTCGACAACGTCGCCGGTTTTTCTTCTTCTTCCTCGTTTCGTCGTCTTCGTTCGTCCTCATCCTCCTTCATCGCATCGCGTCGCAGTGATTCTAAGAACGGTTCTCGTTCCATGGAGAATTTCCTATGCGAAATGATAGAATGGAGAGGAACGAGAGGAAGACGAGAACAAGGATAGAAGGAGTAGAGGAAGAGAAAGAGAGAGAGAGAGAGAGAGAAAGAGAGAGAGAAAGAGAGAGAACGAAGCGTACAGGAAAGAACGGTTGTATGATGTATGGGAGTCTAAATCGAATTTTCGTTCGTTTGTAAACTTCGTTTGCCCGGAGAGTACAGGGCTAAAAGGATCTTCCACCCGGGGAATGAAATTTCTCTGCTATCCGGGAAAACTTAACAGGGAGGTTACATTTTCAGCTCATTCTCCACAACTTTTTAGAGAATATATTTCGAAGCCCATCGTAGATAGTATTACGACGCCGGTACTATTACCGAAGGATTGCCTGTGAATTGTAGGCTCGTTAAGTTTCTCTCTTTCTCTCTTTCTGTTTTTCTTTCGTTTTCTCTCTCTCTCTCTCTCTCTTTCTGCTTGATTTTAAGTAAATTGAAAAATCTAGATGTTAGTCGAACGAAAGACATTTTTTGAGCATGAGATAAACCGATAAATAAATAAGATGAAAAAGAATATTCGATGATAAGAAGCTAGAGTATTTCTTATTCGTTAGATCCTCAACGTTCGATCCTTTTTCCTTTCTACCATCTAGAGACGTATTCTATCGCGTCGTTTCTTCGTTTCTTTTCCAGTTTATTCCTACTGTAAGAGTGGCGACGAAAAAGCTCGGAAAAGCGGATACCGTACTTCTTCCTAAACGAGTTAGCGAACGCGACTGGAAAAATGAAATTTGCGGCGCCTCCTACTAGTTGACTCGATTTAGATATTATTTCAATTTATTCGAGTCACTGTTTTTCCTATGAGATCTCTTTTAAACAGGATAAACTTTGTCTATTATAAATATTGAAAATTATTTCAATCTTTAAGATACACCTTTATTAATATAAGAAATTAAATAAGTGACTTTTGTAAAGAGTGTGTTGATTCGATGTTAAAAAATTGATTTATTTATTTTATTTCTGTATATATATTTATGTGTGTAAATAATAATGAATTACGTGAAACGCGTCTTGTATAGTGTGTCATTTTATCATTCAAAGAAGGCGTAAAGAAGGCGTGAAGGAATATGCGTAAAATGACAAACTTTTAATTAGATTTTAGAATGTGTAAACAAACGTTTTTACATGATCGATAGTTTATCTTGGCCGTCTCGACAAGTTCGGAGCTGCAAATTTACCGTGCTACGCGTCGGAAGTAATACAAGCGAGTGGCGAACGAAGATTACGAGGACGACAAATATTTGAGCCGCGCTTTTCGTACGATAAAGCGATCTACATTGGTACAACTTATGGTGGCGGTCAAACTTTTCATATCTTTAACGCGATTATGTTACATGGACGAAAAAGTCAAGAGGATTGGTAAAGTTTCGACTTGTATATTTTTTCCCTCTATCTTTCTCTACTATTGTTTTATTATTTTTTTCCTTTTATATCGTTTATATATCCTATTCCATTCTTTTATTTCTCTTTCTCTCCTGTTATTTTTCTTTTCAAAATGGAGAATATCCCTTTTAGAAAATAAGAAGAACGTTCTACGTAACGTATGTACCTTTGGAAGATTTTGTCTTATATACTCCAAGTTGGGGGATGTAAAAGAGAGAGAGAGAGAGAGAGAGAGAGGACAGGGAGACGAGAGACTTTGGCCAACAAATTTCATTTCCAATAAGTGCCTGTGGTCGGCCACTGTCAATCTTTATGGGATTTCGCGGTCGATGGAGATAATTTAGAACTGCGCTGGCGCGCGTTCCCATGCTGCAAGATTTATCGTTCACATTATTATAACCGAGCATGAGTTGACCCGTCGAGAAAGAAAGAGAAAGAGAAAGAGAGAGAGAGGGAGAGAGAGAGAGAGAGAGAGAGAGAGAGGGAAAAAGAGAAAGAGAAGAAGAAGAGGGTGTTAAGCAACGCACAGATACCGCGAATGACAAAGTACCGAGTCGCCAGAGATGTCCTCCTTAATAGGAAGAGGATTATATCTATGGAAAACGGAACAGCCGTTTTCTATTAAAACTCTGTATTTAAAGCAACTATAAAATGAAAACGCTCGCAAACACGAAAAATGAAGGAAAAACTTTCTACTAACCGGATGCGATTATTAATAACGAAAGTAGTTAACAATTACTGCATGTGAATTTATCTCATTTCGAGCTATACCGAGCTATCTTCTTGCATCCGTTATTGCCTAACTTTAAACGAATATTCGTATAAAAATTCAATATAATAAAGAGGTATTTTAAATGATGGAAAAATGTAAAAATAATAACAATTTGATATTTAATGAATTTTTTTGAAGTTGATAGATCCATTGATGTTAATAATACTTATCAAGCATCTTTGTGAAAAAGGCGGACGTTTAGTATCGACTTTACCAAGGAGAAATTAGGACATTCAGCAATTTCGGCTGATCGTTCCAATTGCCAATGAGGAAACGAAGAGGGGAGAATAGGGGGAAGATAGAAGGAGGGCAAAGGGAAAGGTAGAGAAAGGGTCAAACGGTACGCGGGTCTCTCTCCGCGAGTGCTTCCGTTATAAATTTTCGGGAAAGTGTAACGGAAGCGATTTGCAGTATGCGGCGAGCTACCCGGAGGTAGTTACGATCCGTTGCCAATAGCTAATGCGTCGATGGCGTGCAAATCGGCATAGACGGAGTATAATTCAGTTGATTCTAAGTTGCCGCGCGGGCTCAGATCGATCGGAGAATCTCTGCATAGCTTCTACGTATAGACTATGTTATTCGAGTACACTTAACCGAATCGCTTTGCAAATTACTCTTTGCTTTACCAAATGAGACCAAAAACGGCACACGATGATGATATAAAAGCAAATTGAATTAAATAAAAATAATATTTTTCATTTAATTTGGGCTGTTCAAAGATCTTTCCTTTTCTTTTTATTGAGCATGTTGAGAAATCATTTAAACTTCGAAAGCTTATTATTTTTTCGTTATTGCCTAGATTTTCGACAATGTTACTTCGCGCCTTGACATTTGCTTCTGCAATAGGAAAAGCCTGTACTTATTTCTAAGAAGAAAGGAAAAGATATTAGTAATTCGTTCGATCAAGCGAAAAAATGTGACGGAACATTGGAAATCGCTGGCGATCATCCATAAACTACTAATCTGCTACGAAATGGCGTTCGCCGGCAAACACGAAGCAAGCAGATCGATGGACAGAAACAATAGAGCGAGAGTAAGCTCGAACGAGGGACACACAACTATGGAGATCCGTACACAGTTGATGTTCGTATGAAAGCACTCGCATGAACGCAAGCGAGTAAATGTATTGGGTATTTGACAAGTTTAGTTCACCGATATTGCTGCCGCATGTAAAGTACAAATTTATAGTGAACGTTTTTATACTCGTTACATGCGTCTAATCAATATAACTTTTCTTCGTACAACTTACTTTTACTTTCTCTGTTTGAACGATCGATTCCGTTTTCACAAAATATTTTTTATCTGAGCAAATTCGTGAGTCGTTCGAATTACTATACTTTACCTATTCACGTGTAATTAACTCTACTTTTCTTAAGAACAGGCCGAATGAAAATCTATGAATCAATTATAAGATACAATTTATGTACGTTAGATAGCATTACGGGCTCGTAGTAGTCAAACAATGTTACAAAACGTAGGGGAACTAGGATCAACCCAATTACATTTAACTAGCTCGTGTTGGTATTTAAATGACCTGCTTCACCTACCCGAAGTGGCCGTTTAAATCTGGCATTTAACTTCATTCGTGTAATTACTCGAAAAGTAAACATCTCGGTTAAATCTGCGGAGCATGAAAAGCCGCATAAATTGTGTCTTCTTTACAATCGTACAGTACCAATGATATTCATTCATCTTTAATTCGATTTTATGAAACGGTACGTTGTTTAAATATTGGTATTCTATTCTAAAAAACAAATATTTATATTGGCAAAGATTTAATTAAGAAGTTACTTCAAAAATGTCGTAAATCCGTTGCCATTATATCGAGAAAAGTAAAATGAAATTTTAGCGTCGTATTTTCAAAAGAAGTGCACTTTCAGAGGAAAGTAGTATCAAGTAAACCCCATTTCTCATCCTTAAGAAGTCGGACGTACAGTCACGGAACGATTACAAAATTTTTCTCTTTTATCTTTTCGTACGGACGGTAATAGAAAATTTTTCTTTTTCGTTGTTACGGCGTTTTTATCGGAGAAAGAGGACGAGCGAAAAACATGGAAAACGATAGCAACCGATTGATAGATCAAAAGAGAAAGGATCAAAAAGGAAGAGAGTACACGGTGTAGAGAACGCTTTCCACGCGAGGTAATGGCGACGCGAATGCATCGGCATCGATTTTCAATGAACGCTTGGCTCCGCTTTTAAGGTTAACAAGCTACTCCGTCGCGTAGAGATCTTTCGAAGAATCGATCTGGATCGTTTTCGTCGAGTTTCTTTCGGAAACGAAAGAAGAAGTGAAAGGAAACAAATTTTATTGAACTACGGACAAAGCTCAGATAGTACAAAATTAAAACGACAGTTAAGAGTACATAAAATATTATTATCTGAGAATAGTAGTGGGGGTTGTTAAGTATGCAGGAAAAACTTTTCTCATTTCTCGTGATATCATTTTACAATCGAACGCTCTAGGCAACTCGAACGAACGCTCGTTTGAACGTCGACATTCGAACTTTTTAGGAGTGCAAACAAGCATACTCCTTGGAGGAATTTTAAGTTCACGTTGCATCTTCGATCGCTCGGTTTTATCCTCACGATGCATGTAGATATATATGTATGGTATGTATGTAAGGTAACTAAATCAAGGACAAATCACAAAAAGCAAATCTTAGTGAAAGAAAATAATTTTTATTATTGATAAATAATAATAATAATAATAACAAAAAATGCCGAAGGCATAGACAAAGAGTGAAAACATAGATCGATCGTACCTGCATACATACATACGTACATACATAAATCTAGCGGTTTTTAGTCAATGTAGGTATATAATATAGTGTACTCAAACTCGATGATGTAGGATGAAAAGAAGAAAGATAAAGAAATATCGTTGGATCGGCGTATTGTATTGTCCGATCTTGTAACGAGCGACACGCGATACGAGATAAAAAGCAAACGAATTTTAACGTGTAGTCGACATTTATCAGCTGTCATTCGGAACACGTAAACACGTAGGACAGGGATCGAAGAGTGGAGTTCGATAGGCGTGTGTATGTATATATTTGTATGCGAGTCCGGCATATGTATCCTCGTATGCGTGCCGAGTTTCGCCAGTTTTTCCAGCAACGCGACAAAACGCAACACACGAGCGACACAACATCCTCGCTTTTCCTGTTCGCGACGAGGAATATTAAGCGCGTGCATCCAGCCACGAAGTAATTAGATGCGTTTCTACCGTATCGCCGTTCGGTAGCGCGTATTCCTCGTTAATCTATTTTCATGCACTATCGTTTGGACACGCGTATTAACTCATTAGTTGGATTTCGAAGAAACGTTAGTACATCGATCGTCTCTGTCGATTCATATTTCCTTCTATGATATAATAATGTTTTTAACAAATAATAGAATTTATTTAACATATCTTTATTATGTACAAGCGACTTGACAACAAGTTGTTCCTGTAACCGGATAGAAATATATATTTAATTGAGATCGATATTTAATGAAGTATCGTCCAGCGAATTATCGAGTCTTAATTTAATCTTTTAATTTCTTCTTTTTTTTTTTACATTTTTCACGAACGGATACGTCAAAATTTGTCTTTTTCGTATGACGAAGAGAATATTCGAGTGCTCTCTGGCATCCGGGTTCCGCGAAAACACAAATTCAGCACAAAAAGGCGATGCACTCTATGGTGCCTCCAGTTTTGCCAGGATTTCCCACGTGTCACCGGGCCACTCTATTCTCTGGCAACGAGAAGGCGCTTCTCTTTCATTTTATTTCTACCTTTTGTAGCGAGGACAACGACGACTACGACTACTATAGCACAGAAGCACGAAACGACAAACTTGCTTTCTTTCTCTCTTTCTCCTTTTCTTTTTCTCTGTCTATCTATCTCCCTTTTCTTTTCCTTCTTATCTCTCGTTCTTTCGTCGTTGGATGCTGTTCAGGTCCAATTCGAGAGACGCGACACGACTTCGACATTTCCCCGGGGGTTGAATGCCGACGGAGTCGATCACTGATTTCGGTAAATCAGAAGCATCCGTATATGTCGGATGCGCAAATCCACACCCTTTGACGTGCGTTACAACGGTGCAGTTGTCGACATTACATTAAAGTATACTTTATCGTCAGCCTAAATTCTCAAACGTTTGTTTATGCGTTACTAGAGTATATCAGATAAATAAAAAGTTTCTACGATTTTTTTTTTATAATAAAATAAATTAATAATATTCATAATAATAAAAATTAAATAGCTATAAAAATATTCATGTAAATATTCATGAAAATATTTGTGTAAATTCTTGAAACTTTAATACAGAATGATTTTAATTTAGAATTGTAGAACGTAATTCTTTATTATTAAGAATAGGAGGTCTTCTAGAATCTTCACGTGATTCATTATTAGAATGAAATTTTTTAAATCATTTCCACGTAGTAGGTTTTGTTATTAATCCCATAAAACGAACAAGTTCGATTTACGCAAGGTTCAATTTTTTGTTTCAATTTTAACAAGATTCAAAACTACCGTGAAAGAGTACGCATTAATTGGAAAGTATAGAGTATCGATTGACCAACTCGTATCTGTTCCTTATAAAGATTCTCTCTAAACAACTACAAGTTATTGCAACAAATTCTATCTAAAAACCACACGAATTTTTTTGTTTTCAATAATTGCATTCCGTAAGTAGATACATATATAAAACAAAAGTGTATATATAGACATAACCATTTTATATACAAAATTCAGCATTAGAAATTATCGACCTGTATGGTTCTATAGAAGGGTATCGCATAGAAAGTATCTATATAGATACGAACTAGAATTCGAAAGCCTATCCTTTGAATTTCAGTAACGCGCGCTTATGGACGTTGTCCACTTTGATGTTCGGACCGATGCCGTAGGATTGTTCGGACCGAGCCGTTGGATTTCCACAAAGTAAATGTCGGCGGCAGCTGAGTGCGAGCCGGCCCGTCGGAATTCTCTGCGAAATCGTTGACCACGTAATCGCAGTCGACCCGTACGCGCCGTGAGAGCCTGCCACGTTTACGCCGACCCGTACGCATACACAAGGCTATCGTTTGTCAGGAAGATTAATTTCTGTCTCTAACTTGGTAGCATATCGTATTAAAGACAACCGTCTAATACTCCTCCATATAGAGTTCGCAAATATTAGAAAAATGGGGAAAAGAACCTTTTCTTTTTGATTAAACTAGTTCTAGTAATTAAGTTCGGGATTAGTTTTTGCATTTTTTGATTCGTTTCGATCGATAGTAATGGAATATTTGATATTAAGTGAAATATGAATGAAAAAATGATGTTAATTACATGTTAATTTTAATTATCTGAAGTAAATTCACTTAATGAGATTAAGTGTAATGTTAGTAGAAGGTTGTCAATAAATGAATGTTAAAAATCATAATTAATCATATTATTATCGAGGAAAAATGCGAGTTTTATTAGTAATAATTTATATAGATAGAGCAGAAATAATCTTTTTTCATTTTCTTTTTTGGTTACTTGGCATTTTTCGCAAAAATGTTTTACCACAAAAAGATGAGAAAATGAAAAGAGAGAGAGAGAGAGAGAGAGAGAGAGAGAGAGAGAGAGAGAGAGAGAGAGAGAGAGAGAGAGAGAGAGAAATATTAGAGCATAAAGAGTTAAAATATTAAATGTAGATACAAAAGCGATAAAATATTAAATGCTCTTTGTATGCTTCGATTGTTAGTCTTTGTTGTTCTTATATTATATACAACTGTTTTAAACATTTTAGCGAGTATAGATATCTAAACGATATGGCAACTCAATTATACGCGATGCAAAGTATGAAAATTTTCTGGCATCTTTAAATATAGCAAAGTTTTTCCAATACATTTTTGCCGCTCGTATGGGATACAGAAATTTGCAATATATTTCGTTCGAAATTAAATCGCACATTCGTATATACGAGATTACGCACACATATATGTATATATGTGTATATATATATATATATATATGTGCATGTATGTATATCTATCTATGTGCGCTTGAACTATAATCGTAAAAAATTTATCCGTCTCGCGTTCTATCGAAAAAAGTTTACAGCGATCGCGAAAATATCGAATGGTAAACAAGCGCTTGAGTAGAGGTAGATCGACGCGAAGAACAATACGAATTGATTTTTTCGTTTTTTTTAATATTTTTTGTTCTTTTTTTTATACTGCCGCCGGATTAATTTTATCGTCAGTAACGAATTTTCTGAAACTTATACGGGATTTTCGAGACTTATTAAATATCATTGCTTCATGAAATCGTGTTTCGTGATTAGCTCTTTAAAAATGCTATCCAATCAATCTCGTTATAGGTCAATCGTTTTTTTTCTTTTCTTTTTTTATTACAATAGTACACATTATTTAATTTAAAGCAGATTTTTTGAAATTTCAGGCTCGATATAAAAGCAAGAACAGATGTTTGTAGTAAAATTGTTGTACGGTTATTAAAATATTATATCTCGTAACGATAATAGATAGTACTTTTAATTGAAGTTATTAAATTATGAACACTTTTACGTTATTATTCTTAAGATGAGTGATTTGAACGAAATGAAATCGATTCGATTTAATGCATTTACATATATTAGTCTTTTCACAAATATCTAGCATCTGTAATCTTCGATAGAAAGGACATTGTAAAAAGCATCCGTCATTATCTTTCTGTCTTGAAGGCACTCAATAACGGGAGAATTCCACGGTGACTGTTCCTTCATCGCCGGCACAGCCTCATTAATCTTAATAATCACCTTATCGAGCTCATCCGGACTCCCACGTAGATGTATACCTATAAATCATCGACGCAAGTATTATGCCGGGTACGTCGAATCGTTGCTTAAATCATTAACGCATATAGAAAATAATAACGGCTTCGAGGAAGGACGACAAGAGGTAGCTCATTATAGTACGGTTGTCACGTAAACAGAGCGTCATTACGGATCGATCGTTTATAAAGATCGCGTAAGATCGATGTCGATGAGAAGAGAAAAAAAAGTAAGAAAGGAAGATTTTGTCTTATTATAAAAAAAAAAAAAAATTTGAACGTGCCCTTGGGGAAAGAATTTTCGTCTTATTCTCGTTTCATAATTAAAAAGGTAAGGGTAGTTGTATGGAAAATATAATAAAAATGACGATGCATTTATTTGGACGATCAAAATGATGTTACCTCGCTAAATATTGTTATTGAATATTTCAAGGATACAATCATCGTTTTTCAGTTTGATGAAAATAGAGAAGTAAAGTTTGTTTCTCTCATGAAGGAGAAGGCGGCGCTTAATGGCTCGTCCTTCCATTGTGACTTTGGAACTGCCAGTCTGAAAGTACGTTCGGAGAACGATCTTGGGTTTGGAGTCGTCTCTTCGTATCCGGTCTCACGTGTGGTCCAAGTTATGCCGTCATGCTCGAAAGGCAAAGTCCGCGTTACATCGCTAAACGAACTGAGCCTCATTGTCCGCGTTCGCGGCGCGTACAAGCCGAAGACGCGGCCACCAATCTCGCAGCCTCGATGCGTCCAAACTTTATTTCGAACTCGATCGAATGATTGGACGGGTTGTCCGATCGGAAATATAATATCGCTTTATCGCGATTCGACTTTGTATCAGACGGATAATAAAGGGTAAGAAAAGAAAGCTAATTATTTCATATACTTATATTGTTTATCATGACTCGTTGATATATATATATGTAGGAGAGAGAGAGAGAGAGAGAGAGAGAGAGAGAGAGAGAGAGAGAGAGAGAGAGAAAGAGAGAGAGAGAGAGAGAGTAACAATTAATATTCGTGTATTTGAAATTCGTTCAAGAAATTATAACCGTTGAAGTCCAATGAAGATATTGGTACAGAATAATACGTAACTTTGGTTCCTTCCTGGAAGATTTAATAATCAGAGCATGCATATATACAAATATTAATTGTCGTGTCGAGGAGCGAGAGTAGATATATACCAAGAACTATGTACACTAGTAAGAGTATAACGAGTAAGGGTTTGAAGAGAATATTGACGCGAAGTATACGAGAGCAAGTATAACGAGTGAGAATTAACGTGGAAGTGTCGAGAGTGAAGTCTAACGTAAAGTCTCTAACATGAAGTATTTCAGAAATTTCATTGCTCTCTCTCTCTCTCTCTCTCCCTCTCTCTTTCTAAGAAGTGAAACTTTCCACTGTTCAATTTGCTTATGGAGATGATTTCACTAAATTTCTAATTGGCAGAATGTTGGTTCAATCTATAGATTATAGTTCGAGAAGGGAGCATGTGTACTGTTTGATATTTTCGATAACAATCGATTCTATTTGGTCTTTTTTTGGGATTTATGATCGATTATTTTTTCAGAAATAATTTCATATACATTGAATGCGTGCTTGGCCAGGATTTAAAAGGTTTTACTAATTAGTTATTGATTGAACCTATTGTAATTATTTAAAAGCTTTATAGATGACTATTATTATGCATACCGGTACTCTTCTTTTGTTAGGGTACAACAGAAATCGATGCTTTGAGAAATAAATTTATTATGAAATATAAAAGTAATGTGTAATTTGTTATAAAACGAAAGAAAAGAATCGTACGAATTATTTGAAATTCGAAGAGCTCACTTTATAGATCTATTTCGTTTAAACGAGTTCGTGACAGAAGGCAATATGTCTTTGTATTCTAGAAAGTATAATTTTAATGCGAAACGATCTCGAAAGAAAGAGAAAAAGGAAAAAGCGTCGATTAGCGTAACAACGAAAAAATTCTAACGAGCTTCGACGAAGAGAGTAACCTTCCTTGATCAAACAAAACTTCAATGGCGTTCAATTCGCTTTTGACGTTGTCCGAGAGGCATCAATTAAGTATATATAAAAATATATATATATATATCTTTCTCTTTTACGTTCGAGATCGATAAGTTCGATGGCAAATATAAAAGCCATTCGCTACTCGAATTTCAGACCGTTCGGACGTTCGTTCGTTCTTGTCGATCGACGCCGTAGCTTTACTCTCGACAGGCTCGATTTTGTTCGATGTACGGGCGACGGTAGTCGAGATATGACGTCGTGTGTCATTAGACGCGTCGCTATTCATTAAACTGCCATCATGGTACTCCAGTCGGTCAAACGATAATCGATATGGGAAACGAACACCATGCTGTCCGTTAACCCTTCACAATGCATATTCTGACATTTCGCTTGGTACGGAGAATTTTGGAGGATCCTTTCGGATTATTCGAAAGGTTGAGAAACAATTATAATATATGGAAATTACAGTGATAAGGGAAAAAAAAGAAAAGAAAGAAGAAATCAAACATCCTTCTAGATATATGATAAATGCTAAGTGCGAAAACGTGGCCAAGAAAATTATGTTATTATTATAACAGTCGTCGTCTTAAGATCACGCGATGAGAGAGAGAAAGAGAGAGAGAGAGGGAGGCATCTTGGATAGGTAACCATCTATCCTCTTATCGCCGACACGTCGGTCCAGCAATTAATTGGTAGCGATCACTCTCTCGGGGTTTCATCGTTATAACGCCCAGTTCACCTCCTCCTCCTTTTCGATACCGCTTCCTATTCGCTTAATGAAGTACGATCTCGCTAACGGGATCGAGACTTTAAAGGTCGAGGAGATCGATCTGCTCCGAGTTAGAACCTCTCGCTTGGACTTTGAGAACGTATTGACTACTTCTCCCTGAATGGATTCCACGAAAACGCCGCTTACGAAACATTCACACATAGGTATTTACCAAAGTTCTTGGCATCAACTTTATCCAAGTTGAAAGTACAAATCGAAAAACTAGTGACGTGGGACGACGAGTGCTTTCGAAAGGAAAGGAACCAACCTGGTTCGTTCGACGTACCGATAAAATTCTTTCTCTTTCCGAAGAGATTATCTCGATTCTCGATTCTCTCGTAGGTGGGAGCTTCTCGAGTTAGGAGGTGCTCGCGAGAAAGAGAAAACTTTAGAGTTCCTTGTTTGTCTATTACTTCATTCCCTTCTGCACTTTATTACCGCTATTTATCAAAGATCATATCTCTGGTTACAACGTACGAGTTCTCGAGCGAGTTATCTGATACGGCCTCGTATCATCAAAATGTTTTCTCGACTTAAGGCGCCATTCACAGAGTTTTACCTTAAATCGTATCATTAATTTACTGAGTTATCGGCAATCCATCGGGTACCTCTTCAAAACCGTATCGTAATTTCTCTGTTTGAGACGTTCTTCAGCTCTTTCGAAGCTAACTCGTATTTACATTACGTATGAAGCTTCTGATGGTTATTGCTCTTATGTTAGATTATGAATAACGATCATAACTATCATTCTTCTCGTTTCGGACCGTCTGCAGGATCGACCGTGCTTACTTTGGAATTTAGCTCGGAGGATATCTTCGGCCAATAATATTCGTAGCGAAACGCATCGTACGTATTTACATATCTCTGTGGTTGTCTCCTGCGAGCATGCTTCAGGGTACGATAAATTAATGGGCTTGTAATATCTCTCTCTCTCTCTCTTTCTCTCTAATTCTATTTTCCAAAAACACTTTACCCGGTTACCGCCCTTGCTAAATACGAAAAATCGTGGTCCTCGAAAATCATTGATCTTAATATCTATGATAAGATGTATCGAAAAAAGTTTCTGACAGAAGAAAGAATTAATTTATACGTGATGTGAACTCGAATAATCTAAATATCTAAATTTATTTTATGATGTAAAGAATTTTGTTGAACTATTTTACAAAATATTCTAGAGAGAAGAATTTTCTATTTCATTTACTGTAGATATATGTATTCGAGGAGCTAATTTTTGACGGAACAGAATAAAATTGTTTTGAACATGAAACGATTTAAAAATGAAGATGTTAAAATGATCGCGATATTTAGTTCTTTGACAGTGTCTTATATTGTGACGTGATTCGGGGGGAAAAATAATTGGCTATCTTTATTCAAAAACACTTTAATTGATTAAAGAACCGCAAAGAAGGAGATAAAAAGAGAGAGAGAGAGAGAGAGAGCAAAGAGAAAAAATCGTTCTCATTTTCTGCTTTTTTGCTATAATTCACCATTCGGATTATGATCCGATTCTTTCTTGATGTTTCCAAGTGAAACCAAATGAAAAATCTAATTTCGGTCGAAGAAAGATAAACAGCGGACTCTTTTTAAACTTGCACGCGATGCCTGCATTTAGCCAACGTAGAGAGAGATTGAGAGAGGAGAGAAAGAGAAAGAGAGAGAGAGAGAGAGAGAGAGTTAAAATGGTTGAATTTGAAGGATCTCTTATCCGCTTTTCGAGTTTTACGAGAAACCACTTGGAAGCGTTAACGAGACGGTAAAACAGTGAATACTTAGGTATATAAGATATCTTATTTTATATGGCATGACCAAATATCACTGATTCTATTGGTTTTATAAACAAATGTTTAAAATAAAAGCTATTAGATGCGTGACAGCAAAAATGTTATGTTTATAAGGAGTTACATCATAATGAATGTCATTGACAAGATACATAAGTCAATTTTTTTTAATGGAAATCGATATTTTTAATTAAATAGAAATTGTAGAATATATTAACACGTATCCAATGAGTGTAGCTTTTCATTGATATTTCATCAAGCTTTGGAAATAATAATAATATCATAATAATAGATAATATTAATATAATAATATGTAATATAATAGTACAATATAGTATAATAATACCTGGTATAATATTACAGCATGGCAAGTCACAAATCATAGATTACAAATCATAAATCATAAATCACAAATGTTCTATCATGATATACTATTATACTAGGTATTATTATACTAGTATTATAGTTTATATAATATACTGTAAATTGATCGTTAGAAAATTAATAACTATTAAATACCAATAAACCTCTACCATAATTGTTTTATATAAAATCTATTAAAAAAATTGAATCAAAAACCAATTAATTTTATAGATTAATTAATGGAATAGAATAGTGCAATTCATCTTGTATACACCGTGGAAAACGTAGGACGAAATAAAATAAGTTGAATCGATATTTACTTGTCCAGAAAAAACTATGAGTTTCTCTCGCTCCTAGACACTAGAAAGGAGACGTTTAACGATCCAAGAGACCATTGTAAGCGCATCGTCTCCTCCTTTCTTCGCTTAGCTTTCAGGAAATCGCGACGTCTAACTTCGTTAGACGTTACTCCGTGAGGATCGAAGCGGAAGAGCAAGAGACGAGAACCACTGAGTCTTCACGACGGAAGAATCATCGTCGTAATTACGAAGCTCCTCGTGTAATAGCCATCACAGATACTCGTCCTTTCGTCAATCCTTTCGATCGTCTCTTTCTCTCTCTCTCTCTCTCTCTCTCTCTCTCTCTCTCTCTCTCTCTCATCTTCTTTTTCTTCAGCGATTATTTATTTATCGAGAAATAGTCGAAGATAAATTCCAAGCAGAATCATGGATGCATAATTTCGTTGGATTTTGACAATAAGATATACACTTTAATATTATAACACAAAGAGTATCGTACAGTGTTGTTATCATCGTCTTACATTCCCGTATTAATTAAGTATATTAAAAATTTTACATATTACATAAAAAAAAAGAAAAGAAAAAAATACAACTAAGACCATGTACCGATCATAACATCAAGATCCTCATTCAGGAAGAAGATTGTTTCTGATGTTTGAAAGGAGAAGAAAGGAAATGAGAAGAAGAAAAAAGAAAAAGGAAGGAAAGAAGGACGAAGACCAGTAGCACGTGCCAACACTCTTGCTCGTTACGAATCACATCCTTGTTCTTCGTAGGTACCTGCAAACTGTCGCTGAAAGTCGTCGTTAAAGTCTCCCGCCCCCGTGTGCATTCTTGAAACGAAAATTACAGGGCCATTGTCAGAGATCTCTTTTGGTTGGTGCGTTCGCCGAAACATTTCGCTTGCGTTTGGGTTACACTGCATGCAGCACTGCTTGCGTGGCCTCCGCATTTGCTACCACGCGCGCTAATGATGCCGGTTATTAGGAGAACGCCGCTCGAACTTTCGTGCTCGCGAAAGAAAGGAAAGAGAAGATGGTGATGGAAGGAGAAACGGTCATTATCGAGGATGACTGGCAGGGAGGTCATCGTCGTCGCTCCAGTCGAACGCTTCTACCGAACTGGACCTTACAATATATTCTCTGGTGTGTACAAAACCTGCCGAAGTCATTAACGTTGTAAGTTTTCTTACTGCTTCTTGCTTCGGTTCGACCTCCACGATGTTACTCACCAATCTCGCTTTCTTCGATCTGACCTGATCTTTGATTTGATTTTCGAGACAAGTCAGGTATTTCGGAAGTGCATTACTATTCGTTTTATTTCTTTCACAAAAGAATTTTCTTTTTTCGAGTGAATATATAGTAGGAGAGATCTTGATATTACGATACACATATAACGTGCGATATAACGTTTTCATAAAAGAGAAATATATCCTTTTAAAATTCATGACGTTTTTTCTTTTATATAACGAATGATTATTTTTCCTTTCTTTTTTTCTTACAGTCCAAGTTCAACTTAGTTCATGGAGAATCGAGATTCGTAACTCGAACGGAAGTTTAACGTATTCGTTTTGGCATGCTAGTGGAAGATTGTCTTGGAACTCAAGAGGAAAAGGGACGAAGAGCAAACGAAACGTTTAAGATCTTGCAACGAAGTAACGCTTGTTATAGCGATTATGTGAGAAGGAACGTTTAATTGGAGTACCTCCAGGAAACGTTGGAATTAGGAAGAGAAACCTAGCTGAGCTATGAGTCTCAGCTACGATAAGATTCTTGAAAAGGGATGAGGGTGGTTGGTTGAAGTTGCATCAGAAACACGAGGGTGTTACCGGAAGCCGGCTTATCGGCTAATGTCACTTTAACATTGTATCGAGTTATCGGACGACTCCTTGCGAGCCGATTAATTAAGCTAATTATCGTTTCCGCACGGATGGCCACGGTCGGAGAGTACGCTCGGAGACAAATCGTTTTCGCGTGCACTTCGGGGAAGGCGTTACGCTTCTCGCGTCTCTTGCGAATCCTTGGAGTAGTAAGAGGAATCTTCTTTCACGCCTCGTTGCACGAACGCCTATTAACCTTCCTGAGGTACTGAGATGCGATTGTTGACTGTGTGAGTGTTAGTACTTGCTAGTACTTAATCTCAACCTGAAATTGCATTTGTTGAAAAGAAGGTAGAAATAAGTTTCTAAGAAACTTTGGAAATATAGAAACGTGCGTATATATATATATATATATAAAGAAAAAAGATTACATTCCGTCGTTCCTTCCTTTTTAATAAAAATTCGATCGATTCGCGCACTAATTTGTCGTTTATTCGTTTGCTCGAAGTTGAGAGAAAGGAAGAAAGAGAATTCGTTCGACAGGAAAGAAGGAAAGAAGGAAGGAAGATCGAGACACGGAGTATCCATGATGACAAGAAGGATCCGAAGATGAGCAGGAGAGGACGGGAGGGCCGCATTCCATCGTTCCGAGATTTATTTGCCGAATAAACGTTGAGGAGGTATTTTTAATGGTCGACAATAGTGGCCCGATAGTGATCTCAGAAACGTATTGTCGTTCGCTGTCGTATATAATCCCGGAGGCATCGACGCGACCAACAAAACGGCTTCTCTCCCTCTCCCTTTCTTTCTCTCTCTCTCTCTCTCTCTCTCTCTCTCTCTCTCTCTCTCTCTCTCTTGCATACGCCAGATCTTTCCTCGTATCTCTCCTCCTCAGCTTATCGAGCACCGAAGAGGAGACGATCCTTATTCCTCTCTTCGATCTTTCGACCTGCGATTATTCTCTCTCTTTTTCTTTATCTTCCTCTCTGACTCTGTCCTCTCTTTCTCTCTCTCTCTCTCTCTTTCTCTCTCCCTTTCTAGCTCTCTGTTTCTTTTCTCCTCTTTCCTTTCTTTCGATCAACTATCGTCTCTCGTTCTCGTTCTCACCACTCTAACGTGCACTACTCACCTGCCGAACCCCTTTGAAGTCGACTCTTTTGTAAATCGACGTTATTATTCTAATTGAATACTTGTCTCCCGGAGGGATATCTCTTCTCGCCAAAGGTTGTTATGTACTTACATACAATGCAGCGCGTACCGATTAAATTGAGACTAATGTAAAGAGAAATCGTGGCTTTTCTATCTTTTCTTCACTCATTCTTTTATTCCCTTTTTCAAATATGATATGTATACCTTAAAGCGGTCGTATTTTATCTCGTTCATTTATTTATTCATTTTATTCTCAATCGGTATATTCCATTTCTTTTTGTTGTAACTTGCAATATTTTTTGTTTCAACGATACCACAGTTATCTATATTTTCTACGAGTAAGAATGCACAAGTAAGATTTCAAGATGTTGCCGATGTGTCTCGAAGTCCCCAAAAGACCGAGATTATAATACCAGTAGAACGTCCGATCGGTATTTTTCGCGAAAGGTTTGACGATTTTTCGTTTGGTCTCTTGACTTTTTCATGGTCAGGTGTGACATGAAGAATTCATGACGAGTTTTTCAGAGACGTTATCGAGCATTCTGACATCTCGATCGATGCCCAGAATCTGACGGATTCTCCCTGGTTCCACGCGTATAAATCGGACCGCATTCCACCCGGAACACGAAAGCCACACTCCCTCACGTAGAATGGCTAACGCGAGAAGAATGAGCACGATCCTCGGTGCTTATAGAACTACTTCGGATTTCGGTAAATCGTTGATTAAATTAGATCAAGGAAGATTGCTGCGGAGATGTAATCGAACGTGTCTTTTTAAAGTTTCGAGTTAAACGTTATGGTTTTAACGTTATGGTTGAAAGAGAAAAAGAAAAGAAGATAAAAGAAATGTTAGAAAAAAATTACTCACCTAATGACGATCTTTACTGATACACATCGTTGCAAGCTCTTTTGCTCGCGATTTTTAAATACGCCGCAGGATACAGTATCTACCGACTGTAATATATGATCATTATTTCAAGACTGGATTTAACATACGAAAACATTAAAAAAAAAAGTTGGTACGAACACGAACTTTTCTCATTATTTTTATATCTCCTATCAACTCGACTGGATTTATACTCACGTATTACGATATATCCTCTATATAAAAATATTCGATCACCGTAATGGCACGTATTTTTTAAAGCGTGAAAAATAACGAACGATAATAAACGATAATAAGGATCGTTCTCGTATACCGCGAAGGCGGTGTATGGAAGTAGTAAGCAAAAGTCGCTCGGGGTCCTGCGTTGTCGACGATTGCGCCGTGAGTCACGCGTTAAAATTCAGTCGTGGCTCGAAACCGCCCCCTCATAAAGGAAGCACAGTTCATAAATTGCCTCCACCTTTTGGCCCGTTCGCTTTATCTCTCTCTTTCTCTCTCTCTCTCTTTCTCTCTTTCTCACTTACTCGCTCGTACGGCCGAGCAACGCAACGATCTCAATTTTGAGGGTGCCAGCAGGAAACTACCACCCTCGACAAAACTCGCTGAATTCATTATAGGCTGAACAAAGGCCTCCTCGCTGGAAAAGCTTTAGGCGTCTTGTTTCGCGTCACCGAGTAGAACAAATTTTTTTAAGTTCAATTCGGACGATGCGGTACCCTACCACTCCTTACGAATTCGTTTAGATCTTTTTTCCTTTTCCTTCAGAAACTGTCTTTTCTTTTCCAAATTCGTAGAGTCGAGACTACTTTCGAAGTTAATAAAGAAGTTATTAAACAACGACAAAGACACCCCGTCGGTCGTTCCACGCTGCGAAGGTTTCTCCCCGATCGTCGTGAGGGTGGCTTAATCCTTGACACATAGTAGGGTAGTTTCTTACGTGTCTTAAGAAAGCGTACTTTGTCGTTGAAGTTATTAATGAAAATCTTGCCGTAGTTTTATACTTTTTATAACAAAAAATTATAACTTTTTTATTATATATATATATATATATATATATATATATATATATAATTATTGTTATCATCATGAATAGAATGCCAAATGGAACATTGAAAAAGAAGAAGGAATAAAAAGAGAAATGTAATAATAGAGAAATGGAAGTGAATCGATAAAGAATAAGACGCATTTATCGATGGTGGGCGTGGTTACGAGAAGAATTTTTTGAAGGAAGTAGATGGAGTCGAGGTCCATCAATGAAGATTCGAAGCCGTTGCGAGCACGCGACTGCTTGAGCTAAGAGCAAACGTAAAACTCACCGATCGGCAAGATAACTGGTGTTTAACACGCGAGCCGAATCGCCATTACGGTTGGCCCAACTTACGATTTCCACGCGTCCGAGAAAGAGAGGAATGGAAAGAGAAACACAGAGAAAAAGAGAAAGAAAGAGAGAGAATGTATCTTCCATTCTTTTCCTCTCCTCTTTCCTCTTCTCTCTTGAAGAGTCTACCTTGGATTGATTTATAGGCCATGCCAGTACTTTTTCTTGCTTTCGAGGAACCATCAGATATGTATATATCTGTGTATAGTTACATCAACGAATTAATGTTCTCGTTCTACCTTTCTTTAAAAATTCAAAATCATTCTCAAAATTGAGACTAAAATTATATCATTAATGCATCCTAATATTTCCTCGATCACATTAACGAGTATAGAAATATTTGATTTCGAAAGTAGAGAAAGTTCCGTTAAAGATTTTTATCGTCTTTCGATCGATGATGTTTCCAAAAAAGTAGGTACTGATACTTAGAAAAATATATAAAATTAAAATTCCATTCCTATTATGGCTATGAGATCGTATCCTTGACTTTCATTATTTTCCTCGTGAATCTTTGCATTTAACTTAAATAACATAATGCTTCTTCCTCGTACGATCCTGTTAGGATCTATCTTCGTCCTTTGCTAGAAGTTTTACCTGCTGTAAGTCTTCCTCACCGATAACTAATTAGCCGGATGCGCTCTAACGAAGTGGAAGGTCCGTCGAAACCTTTTAGAAACGTTATCTTCGAGCGACACGACGGCCGCCGATAAAACTGTAGACTCGAGAGTTAGAAGGAAGTGACGTTGCGACTAAGACAACGACGACGACGACGACGACGACGACGACGACGACGAGGATGCAGGAGTGCCGGCATTCGTTCTCTTTGAATTTGTAATGCTCTAATCGGACGTTGGGAAACGTCATGTATTAGAAAAGGATTCGATAGGAACGAAGCTAGCAAAGAAAACAATGACATCTGTCATATCTAAAGTGAAATCATTCGAAATAGATATCTCTCTTCTACGGTTTTTGATCTTAACCAAATCAATTCCTATTACATAGATACTTTATATATTTGTAATCCAATATAAGTATAACGTAATAATAACTTGTAATAATATTTCAAAGTACGATTTAAAAAAAAAATTTAATTCTTTTCTCGATAACTATAAAATGTTGAATAGAGTCGTATAAAACGAATGTCACCTAACAAGATTCATGTGTACGTATCATTAACAAAAGGAAGTCACGTTAAATTTTCTTTCGATCTTTCAGAAACTCGAGGTTACGTGATATACACGACCTTGTTATGTACGCGGCGGTATTCGAGTTCCGCGCTTCGAAGGCCACCAGAAAACGATCGAGAATATAAATCAGCGTCGTAACGAGTAATCGATCAAGATAATGCATTGAGAATCGAAGAAAAAGTCACGCGGACAGGCCGATAAATAAGGACAAATAGAGAGCCCTGGCGAGAGACGTATATACGATGAGGGAGGCAAACAGGACCGCGACTAAGACATCGAGGGCCACCGTTCTTTGAAGAAAAAGCGGTTCGCGTGGCGCCCCATCGAACTGTCGACGTGGTTGCCGCTGCTTTAATCCGTTCCATTTCTTTCTCTGTTTCTTTCTCTCTCTTTCTCTCTCTCTCTCTCTCTCTCTCTCTCTCTCTCCTTCTATCTCTTTCTTTCATACCGTTCAAGTACATATAACGCGTTAGACCTGCTTCCTTTTCACGCGAAAGAAATAAGAAAAGCGATTCGCCGCTGGCGGATTTACCAGTGCATCGTTCGAATTGCGAGAAGCCCATCGACAGCTGAGATTAAGATGTCGACGATTCTTAATCGAATTTTAACGACGAACCTTTTCTCTTCGTTCGTATATTTCATTAACATAGTTATCTTTATATAGATCATCCACGAGTTTGTTTAAATTAAATATATTATGGTTAAATATATTAATGCGAGATTCAAATCAAATATATTTATATCAGCTGTTGGTTTTACGACGAATCAACTATTCTCCTTTGTATCGAGCCTCTTACCGGTGTTTGTTATCTCTCCAATGGATCTCATTTCGTCTAACGTCCGTTCTTTACTACCGTTTTGATGGCCGATCGGTGCGAGTTGTCACGTACCATTTTTTAAACGCTCCTATAACTCGTCACATTTAAGACGGCCATTCGAAGCATCGTGAGATATCCGTAGAGTTTTTAGGACCTTCGCCTGACGCAAAGCCGCATTAAGCCAAACGGGATAGTTACTGATCGGTAAAACGATCGAATCTAATGGACGTGGTTTTTTACGTCGAACTGTCTTAATAATTTATAAATATGCAAAACGCGTTACGCGTTTATCAATCTTTAAGTTAGAAAAATGCTTTTCAATCTATCCATCAAAAACGATCACGCGTGTAATTTATGTACGTACGTCAAAAATTCCTATTTCATATCTCTAGTTTATTTAGATTAGTTTTCTTATCGATCATGTTGCTCACCTTGTCATTTTCTTTCCTTCCTAAAGCTTTCATTATTAATTTCACTCTTTTCTATTTCTATTCTGTACTTTGTGATACTACCATGCATAAAGCTAGGCGGGGTGATACAACTTACCCCGTACAATGGCACGTTTATTCCGGGAAACTCGCTTTCACAATAAAAGGATAAAAGAAATTGTAAGAAACACTCGGTAGAACGTTGGCTCGAGAAAAACTTTCGTGGGAGGGCAATATAAAATGGCCTGAGAGAGTACGAAAATCGATGTTGAATTACAAGTTACGCTCGCCATAAATATACCGGATGGATGGCTCCGGCTAATCCAGAAGCATAGGCGTATGTACTTACACTCGGTGAATACTTAACGTTGCTGGAAGACCGACGGGATCGTTGAACAGCACGTTCGCAAGCTATAACATGGTACTTCCATCGTTCGAGTCTCATTCGCGCCTTAATCATAGCTCTTCTATGTAAGAAATGTTTTCTCTCCCTCTCTCTCTCTCTTTCTCTTGTTTGAATTAGGATATTTTAGATATGAAGTGATAGAATATAATATCAAATTATGGAATATTTTATGAAGAAGAATATTTTCTTGAATTTTATTTACATGAAATTTACATACGGATCGAATGTCCAAGATCTATTTACAATTAAAAGTGATAATAATTGTAGAAATAGATAAACTTGGATATTAAACTTTCATTAATAATTACTACACAGAAAATAGAAATGGTTTGGTTTAAGTTAGTTCCGATAAATATATCAGAATTATATTAAAACATTTACTTGTGAAAATTATAAAATTACTGGAAAATGTAACCCAGATACATCGATCTACCTATGAATTGAGATTATAGAAATATTATAAAACCGTATTATCTATTTCAAGTTCTCGTTTTCTGTCTCAGCCTACTTTACGCGTCAGTTTAAATGGATCTCCATAAATAAATCCAACTTAAAAGGGGATAACTATGATAGTATATAGGATGACAAGTATTAAGTCAAGTCGTTGAAATCGTAATAATCTTTGATAGAAATTTCTCATGGATAACGAATTTGAATATCTTAAAATAATTGGAGCTGTTAAATAAAAAGTATATATTACGAATTGAAAAAACTAACGCCATTAAAGAAACATCCGCTCGAAATATATATACTGACTGATTTATATATAAAGAGTCGGATACAATTAATTTTTATTGAAATGATTTAACTTTAAAGATTTTTTTTTTTTCTTTCATTAACAAACCAATGAAATTCTTTCATTTAAGGTGAAAATAAGAAGATTTAATGTCCGTTTGATATTATTATATGTAAAGATTTCGATCGATAATATTCGTAATATTGCAAAGGGCCATTTTGCAAAGGGGTTGGCTGGAAATGGAGAAAAGGTAAATTGCGAGTGTATGTAAGCACATACGTAGACGACAAAGTCTCAGTGTTGGTGTCGACATCGGCGTCAGACCAGGAGACTCACGCACTTTGGTACACCGCCACGTTGGGTATACCTATTTACTCGGCAACGCGACACGGTCTCGCGCGCACGCTGCAATTAGCTAACGACGAAACTTTCCGAGACATCGTCGTGTGCAGCGAGTCAAGATGTCGTGGATACCGTAATCACCGATGATATCCCCGCGGGACGTCGTTTACGACGAGAGCTACCATGCGGCAGGACGACGAAAGGCATCTCGCTAGACAAATTACTTCGTCGAAAGCTATCTCTGATGATACGTCACTTCTTTGATGATTCGTTTTAATAACAAAAAAAAGATCCTATTTTTCCTTTACGAATATCTTTTAAAAAATTCTTTGATCTTTGAACAGATCAAACGTCAAAACGACTCTTTTTCCGATGTATTAGTTAAATTCTACATCATTCTATCTAACAAGCATGAGACGTGAATTGAAACGATAACATCGATATAATCTTTGTCTCTGTCTTTCCTTCGAAAGTTTCACTGTAAGTAGTATAATATTATAAGGCATATATCGTCGAATTAATCGCGATCGCTGTAGAGGGAAAGAGAGAGAGAGAGAGAGAAAAAGATACAGATACAGATATAAAGAGAGAATGAGAGAGAGAATGAGAGATAATAAAACAAGAATGCCTCTCTCCGGATGTCTCCTCGACTGGAACAAAGTATAGACCTTATCTCTCTCTCTCTCTCTTTTCTCTCCTTTCAAAGTGAAACTTTCTTTTTCTTTCTCCATTGCTGGGCCACGCGGGTCATCGTGTCGCGTGCTCTTTCATACTCTTTCACAGCAAAGAAAACTTTTTTTCCTTCTCGCACCGACACACATCGCTAATCGTTCCACGTAAAAGGTACACCGAGACGCGTTCGACCATGGAATAACAGTAACGACTCAGCGATAATGACCGGACGCGATGTGCCACGATTGTTCAACTGCGTGCAACGAGATCTGATCTGCCTTCCTTTACTTTTTCCCCGTAAGTATATCATACCTTGCAATCTGTCTCATTTGAGCTTGTCGGTAAGGAACAATCACTTTCCATCTTGTTAAAAATCATCAAAATTGCGAGGCCTGTTAAGTAAATTGAAAAAAGGATTGAACTATCTATCATCTTACCGCTACGATTTAGAGATTAAAGTTTTGTAAAAATCTTGATGGAAATTAAAGGGAAAACCAACTCGTAAGTATTATGAAATCTGTTAAAAAGTAAAATACAACGTCGTTGAGTCTCGATGAAAGGTTCTCGCGGTGGAGATAGTAGGATAAAGTTGGTATACGTTCTCTCGCATCCTCGAAACGCTTAGAATACGACAGTATCGAAGGTCAGTCGATCCTGGAAGGGCTTAGGTGCTCAACGGGCAGTTACGTCGACGTTTGCTTCGGAGTGTTCAAGATGCCCAGGGGTAACACGGACGTGCACTCAACGTTTTCGATTATTCAGGAACGCGAGAGGACACGTTCCTAGTCTCCTCCCTGCCAAACTTGCTATCATCTCGTGTATTCATGATTTTCCTTTAGTCGAGATGCCTCACCCTAGCTGTTATTTTGAATTATATGCAGTAATACTTTCCAAGCATTAATGTTGGAAATATAATAATTGATTATTATAGCTTCGTAATAAATAAATAAATTCGATAAAAGAAATGTCATTATATTAATAAAATAAATTATTCTTTCAAACGTCTCTAGGACGTTCGCTCTTACGGAAGTTGGATGATTCAGGCCGCGTGGTAACGACAATGGATCGATTGATATTTGGCATGGACTGGACGAGGTTAAAAGTGCTTAACGAGTTACAGACATGATATTGGATCCAATGAAATTTATAGTCGTTGTAGTTACACCGGTGGGACCCGTTCGCCTCCTGCGGCGTTCCGCAGCGCGGCGCAGCGCGTCCCAAGGCCCACGGGACTTCTTACGGTCCAATGGTACATCAATAAGATACCGCGCCGAAATAAATTCGCTGTTTTGACGGCGTTTAATAATAATTCGCCAATTCTGTTCGAAGAGCGTAGGAACGCCGTAGGACGCGGAGGCGTTTCGGAGGCGAACCGTTATAGAAGAAAAAGAAAGAGAGGGAGAGGCAGAGCAATGGCCTCGCTCTTTTGAAGAATACCGACATATATCCTTCCGTTGTATAGAATCGTTAAACTCATGTATAGTGAATCCTGGAGATATTTGAAAACTTTTATACCATATATCTTTTTCTAGGCGTAGTAACTTATATCCAAAGAAATTCGTAGACGATATAAAATGTGTTCTAGAATTATTAAAAAGTAATGGTGATTAATTGAAAGTATAATAAAAAATCTTCACTCGAAATTCGTTGCAAGTAAGAAAGCAACTAATGAGAAAATAATAAGAGGCAAGTAAAATGAGCTTCTTTCTTGAAAAAAAAAAAGGGAATTTTAATGGTTCTCTCGTCGACAACTCGTTTCACCAATATTCGCTTTTTGTCGTTGTCGTTGTTACGACCATTCGCGAAGAATATTAACAAATATTTTCGAGTCATAAATAATACAAAGTCGCGATTCAAGAAACATCCAAAGTTTTGTGTTCCACTTGGTCTTTCTTTCCTTATCCTACCCCCTTTTTCTCTTCTTCCCTCTTTTTCCATCTCTCTTATTCTCGCTCTTAGAAGAAACCTTCGCTGTTCTCTCGCATAGTCGTTTGCCTTTCCACGTTTCCTAGACTGCGGGAGACAAATCGCTCTCCCGCTGACTGCCATCCATCATCCGACGTCTTCTTGGCGAACAAATACGTCACCGAGCTAACAAATACCATCAACACGCCCGAATACGAGAGCTCCTTGACGCCGATGAAATACGCGAATCGTCTATCGATAGCAATCCTTCGAACGAAAAGAAGAATGAGAGAAAAGGTTGAGAGTGAAAGAGAGGAGAGAGAGAGAGAGAGAGAGAGAGAGAGAGAGAGAATAGAAGAAAGCTCGCCACGAAGCTGTCGTCGTTCAAAGGGGTTTTCGAAAAGAAGGAAGTGGAAAAATTATTTCGAGAGGGAACATGGAAAGACGAATCACCGTGGATAGTTACGCGAAAGAAGATATACGAGGTTTTTCGTCATTATGCACATTTAGCCTTTGCTAGTTTGGAAAGTTATCGCTTAAAATAACAAATAGCTGCGATAAAATGCGTATTCGTTGCGAACAAAAAATTTTCAAAGAATATATACGAATCTGAATGAAATAATCTTTTCGACGCAATAATAATAGAACATTGAAACTCTCGTTCGTTGATAGATCAGAATTTCTTTGCTTTCTTGAAGAACTAAAAATAGAAGTTAACTAAATGTAATTCGATTTGCGTTTATAGATGCATCTTATTCGGAGATTATGTATTACATAAAAAATCATATCGGATCATCTGAAAATCGGTTAGTCGAATCTCGAAAGTCGTTCTTATTCGAGTCCGCTCAACCGGTCGATAATTTCTCAAGTTTATCGTTCGTCCATGGACAAGATAGAAGCGAGGATGGATCGCAGCATTCGCCGTGCCGACGATGTTACCAGGAGGCGTACATTTATACTTACCACTACGCTTGCTTCCATCGATACGCATCGAGACACCGGGGAATAGCTACGTTCCTCCCGGCCACTTATTCTTGCTGACTGGACGATCGGCATTAGCTTCTACCAGCTTGTACCATATGCTCGTAGCCGTAATTATATCGTAACGATAGCCCGATCGCCATGAAATGTGCTTTCGTAGCGTCTTTCGAGTAAGCTCACGAAGATAAAAGGAAGCTCGATCGAAAAACGTTATGTCGTCATCGATTTTAATGCTCCTTCTTTTCTCTTATATCATGTTATGTTTCTTGCCTTTTTTTTGGGTATAAAGAGAAATTCGAAAAAAAAAATAATAATATTAAGCTTATGAGAATTTGATAATCACATAGTTAAAATATTTCTCAATATCTTAACAAATTCATATATATATATTTAATCATAAAATCGATCCGCAAAGTTATTCAAACGTATTCGCAATAAAGGTGTCAAACGATAAGTTACAAAGTAGTTACGATGACGACGAGTTTAATAGTGATTAGGGATGAGATGGAGATGATAATTTTACGCAATCTCTCGACGTTCGCACGTGATACGTATTCACTAATGATCTGGAGTTCTCCCGAAAATTGTAGGAAACACCGAAGAGCTTTACCTCTACTTTTAATATCTTGCTACACTAGGTCGTTATACGTTCAAAGCGGCGTGTCTTTAGTAGGTCGTATCTTTCCATGTGACTTTCTCGCGCCTGAAGGAATTTTATGTCTATCTTAGGGAGGAACGAAGAGACACACTACGTAAATATACTCCGCTCTACACACTACGAATCGCTCGTGAAAGAGAACGAAAAAGTGAGCAGTTTCGACGAAGAGAGAACTAACGTTGTTGATGGTAGTGCGGTAAAAGAAAAAGAAGGAGAAGAAGAATGAAGAGGAGGAAGAGGAGGAGGAGGAGGAGGAAGAGAAGGAAGAAGAGAAGGAGGAAAAGGAGGAGTAGTAGTAGGAGGAGGAAGAGGCGAAGGATGAGATGGTATATAGCACGTATCGTTGCTACCACGGTAGTAATATATTCGGTCGTAGAAGCGGAACGGCGGCGTCGATTTGCTCCAAGATTTACAGCTAGCACTAAATATCCATGGCTCCGTGTTATTATCGACTTTATTACGAGCCTACCTCCCCGACTTCCTACCTTTCTTTCTCTCTTTCTCTCTTCCTTTCTCTGTCACTCCTCATTCTTTCTCTCTCATTCTTCTTCCCTCATCTTCTCTCTGTCTTCCCTACACACATATCCGTTTTCTCTCATTCTTTTCTCCACTTTCAAAGAAGAAAAAGAGAAGAGAGTTGAGTAGTAGATAGGGTTAACGGAAAAGATGCGAAATGGTATTTCGCGTCTATGAGTCGTATATCATTCGTGTGTGCTCCATTGATTCCGCGTTAACCACCCACGTACACGCGACGTGTGCTCCGTCGACGAACAATGCGTCGTCGCCTAGTCTGGAGAATGGAAACGCTTTCATGCCTGTTGTCTCTCCTTTCTCTCTTTCTCTCTCTCTCTCTCGACTCCTTTTGGAGACACGTCTCGTCTTCCGTCCTTCTTCTCTCGTGCCATCGCTTTTGGTTTACGCGTTAGATTGCTAAGCAAGAAAGAGAAGGGGAGTGGGAGAAAGAGAGAGACAGAAAGAGAGATAGAGAGAGAGAGAGAGAGAGAGGGAGAAAGATAGATAAAGAGAGAGAGAGAGAAACGATATATCTCGGCTCTTATCGTGAACGTCGCCAAGTTTCAGCGATACGTGCGACGACATTGCGCATCCGGAGAGTTTGTATAATATTCATTTGGGGAAGCGTCGAAGTTTCGCGAAGCAAATTTAGTCGCGACGCTTTCTCGTCCTCGAAGAAAGACTAATGTCAACCAGAAAGCCATCGCTTAAGGTAATATTTTTCAAATCGCTGCTCCTGATTCAACATAGTTTATCACTGAACGCGGAAAAGCGATTGTTAAAATCGACAGATGGAATATCTTTCATCGTGAAAGAGAAAGAAAGAGAAGATCGTTCGCAGTAGTATGCAGACCAGATTAATTGCATCCTTTAATCGATTCTCGAAGGCTCGCGCTCGTACGTCCTTCGTTTTTGAGACTATCTCTCGCAGAGAGTAACTTTCTTCTCTCGTTGCTGCTGCTGCTGTTGCTGCTGTTGCTGAAGATCCTCGACGAGTCACGTTTTAATTACAAACGCGCGTTTATCTTCGATTAGCTCGCACGAGAACGAAAGAGAGAGAGAGAAAGAGAGAGAGAGAGAGAGAGAGAGAGAGAGAAATCTCGTTCGTTTCTGCTCCTCTTTTTTTGATCGTAAACCCTCGTATGACTTGCAGGGAGATCCGATCGCGAAGATTTCCAATGCTTCTCCCCCCCATCGCGAGTTGGTCCATCCTCCGATTTGCAATTTCGTTTGAATATACAGTCTCATTGTTCGCACCTTTCGTGGTATCCTGCGTGCCGGCATTCATTGCCTTTCGTCCTCGTTGTTATCAACCGTGGAATTTCAAGAGGCGGAGAAGCAGCAGGAGGAGAACCTTCCAACCTCTTTGATTATTCATCGACGCCGGCGATTGCGATGGTGGTGGTAGTAAAGGTGATGTCGGTGGCGAGGAAGAGAAGGAAACCGCAGGGACAGGACTGTCAAAATGATTTTAAGTGAAGAATAGAGCCGAGATGCGACGGACTCGTCGTGCTGGTGTTGATGTTTGAAAGAGGAACGTAGATGGATAGAGAAATATAGAGGTTGGAAGGTTGGAAGAACCAAGAGAGAGAGAGAGAGAGAGAGAGAGAGAGAGAGAGAGAGAGAGAGAGAGAGAGAGGAGTCAAGAACGAAGTGAAATTTATTCGCGTACAAACGGATGTAAATTTATTTAAATTATGCGATTTCGAGCGGGGGTTTATTGTGGCAGGATGTGCGCGCGGCCTTTATTTGCTTTATCACTGCGTGGGACAAGGGATGGGCGTGGAGCGTCGCTCCCCGCGAGAAGGATTCTATTTTGCAGGAAATTAAAAACTCTTTCTGCGGACAAGGAAGGGAGGGAGAGAGAGAAAGAAAGAGAGAGAGAGAGAGAGAGAGAGAGAACGCATCGTTTCAATCGCGTTTTTTAGAAAGAAATGTCGTGTTAAACTACGTGTTTTAGAATCTTTTTGTTAATAAATTAATTATCGTTAAGGTCATCGGTGATCCATATTTGTATTGGACTTAACAGATTATTTTATTGCGGTTTTTTATGAAATATTTTTTTAAGATTCAAAAAATCAATTTATAATTATCGATGCCTATCTACGATTTGAAATCGTTGAGATTCTACGTCTCTCAGATAAACGTTCGAAAGATGACTATGAATCCCATTGCTGATTCATTCCCGTAGAGTAGGTAGATTGAAAATTTTATATACTTTACCGTTAGTCCCGCGGACGATCAGAGAATTACCCCACCAATTAATCAATCGTTTTCTTTCTTCGTTAAAGGCCATCTCGAAGAAAATATCGAAGGATCGGTGGAAGAGATATCGCAAATCGACGACGACGAGTTATCGATCGCTCCATAAATCTTGATTCGTTTAACGTTTCGCGCGCGATGTACATCGATGGTAATAGGTAATGTTTCGTAACCGGCTTTGAGCGTCGATTAATTTCGATTCGATCGTCGTTCGTACATATATATATATATGTATGTAAGTACGAGTTTAGCGATCGAGCTCACGTTAAAGAGCTCGCAACGTGGTATTTGCAACGCACTCTCTCCTGATGCGTTACGCAACGATTTTACGTGTATGTACATACGTGAACACTTAACATGCTTGAATAATTATACGTATCGCTGACGAACACGAGGCTCTTAGCTCGCTATTGGTTTCTATGCATCCGCATAATTCCTGCTCGACCTTAATTAGACTCGTTGTAGAATCGATACGTGCTTCGTCTTTAAAATGCGTTACGGGTTTACGAGATAAGTACGTACGTATTCCCTTCGAGCTATTTTGGACCGGTAGCTTTCGTATAAATCGAACTTCTTCGATTATCTCGTTACTCAATGTAGAAACTTGCGTACACGTATAGTGCATACTTACTTGCATTCGAATCTGTAACTTGGAAATTGTATGCTCTTTTGTAGAACGTCCACGAGCGTGAGAGTTTTATGTTTACTTGGATTATCATATATGAACGAGTTCTCGTATACGTGACCGACATTCTCACTCTTCATCACTTTCATGAGCAAGTGGGTAAACGAAAGAAAATCCATTAAAAATTGTATACATTTTACGACAATCCTAAAGAAATAAAAAGAAATACGGTAACTAAAGGGAGTTAACACGTCGAATTTTATTATTAAAGTTTGGAAAATTGAGTACCGATCAACCAATAGATCCCATGGCAGTCTATGTGTTATTAGGAAATTAAGGTTCTTCTTTCTTTTTTATCCAAACTCATCTTCGCTTTATTTCTCTATAGGACCATACTAAATTCGTTTCCTCGTACTTTTGAAGAATTTTCAATAATTCTCAATGGTCCCGGTAATAGTTTTCGATATCGGCGAAGTATCGGAGAGAACCGGTTAAAACTATTAAAGGTGAACTTTATTAAGCGGCTTTCTCGATCAAAAGTATCTATCCGAGGGGAAGTAATTCTCTCCCCGCAGTGGAACAATTCCGAAAGTTTTCAACGCGCTATCATGCGCGAGTAATACCGTGGATTTTTATACTATAATGGCGTTACCGTATTTTCCAGTAATATTATCATGATCGTTTTCCAGAGTTTCCTTCGATTAAAAATAATATCGATGGAGACCAAGTCGACGACATGGCAATCGAGCGAAGAAAAAAAAGAACATATAGAAGTTACGTACTCGCAAGAACGAATTCTTCGAAAGACTCAGAGGGAGAAAAAAGTAGAAAAGTAAAAAGAAGAAAAATGGAGCGATTAATGATTTTTCTTCTTCGAATGAAACTATTCTTCGACTTATTGATACCGCAAACCGATATTGTTTCTCAAGCCGAGTTTTCATATTTATTTCCTTCGAAAGAATATCAGTATTTTTCTCGAACGAACTTCACTGTGAATGGAAATAAAAAACATTTTTATATTCTTTATTTGTGAGTACATCCGCAAGCAGGGTAATTAACTACGAACGAAAGACGAAAGAAAAAATAGAAACTAATAGTAATACTTTCATGAATGATACTAATCGAAACGCGATTCGATAATTACAACGAAATCGAGCTGTAAGAGGAAAGTTGATGTTGGATTATCACGGACGATATATAATACTTCGCTGTGTTTTTCAAGGTCTCTCTGATACTGCCAGATCATCCGATCGTCTCGATTGAATTATTTCGTGCCACGTCGTCGTCGTCGTCGTCGTTGTCGTTGCTGGTGTATCGAGAAAGGGCAAAGAAAAAAAAGGAAGAAGAAGAGGAGGAGAAAGAGAAGAAGAAGGAAATAAGAGAATAAGAAATAAAAAGAAAGTAAGAAAAGAGAAAGACAACCGCTCGACGTTTCGTTCTATACCTCCGGCTACTGCATACGCATTTATTATAATCCACGAATTCCGAAGGAGGAAGATTCCGCGGAGGCTGGTGCAAGCGTGCACATTATCCTCCTTTCTCCTGGAACGAGGAGCCTCCTAAAGGCTAGAGAAAGAGAAACGCATGAAGGAAAGGGTGATCTTCGCCGATCCGAACAGAGAAAATATATCGTCGAAACAAAAGCAAGGAATGAGAAGGAGAAACTCCTTGTGAGAAAGAGAAAGAAAGAGATAGAAAAAGATCGATAGAGAAAGAAAAAAAGAGAAAGAGAGAGAGAGAGAGAGAGAGAGAGAGAGAGAAAGAGAACAACGCTAAAGCCGAGCAGCGTTCGTTCTCGTCGGCAGTCCAGCCTTCTCGGAGTAAGCTCAATTTTTGAGCATAACTCATGTGCGAGCGAACTGCGCTTAAATCTTCTGTCCGAATAATAAGAGGAGCACATTTACTTTGGGACTACTGCGGTGACAACCTATCTGAGGCCCGTCCACGCACCGGCCGCACTGGCCACGCCGCATCCTCGAACTCGCCTACGTCCGATTTCCAACGAATGAGAAAGAGAGACAGAGAGAGAGAGAGAGAGAGAGAGAGAGAGAGAGACGTAGAGATGGAGAGTATTCCTGTTTAGCAAGGCCAAAAGAATCGTTATTCTCCGGCGGGCACAGGTTGCTTGAGAAGCTGCCTCCAAGACCTATACTCCTTTGATTTCACCGATCCTTCATCGTCCCTATCTTTCTCTCTCTTTCTTTCTTTCTTTCTCTCTCTTTCACTGTTTGTCTCTTTTCTTCTCTATCCTTCTGTTTCTCTGTCTCTATCATACCGATGAGCTTTACGTTTGCTTATTCTTTCCTTGCAATGCTTTCATAGGTTTGATTTGCCCGTTCTCGTTTCTTAATACACATAGAGAATTCAAACGAATTAATTAGTAATCGTTAACGAATTAATTAGTACCGGAGATAGTGTGAAGTAGCGTATGAAATTTGGAATAGATTTTCGAGCAATACCATTCCTCGGTAAATTGTAAAATGTATTGGGATAGATATTAATATCTTCTGCAAGATTTGTCAATTTCGTAGTAATAAACGAAAATACAGAAAATCGATATGGAATGTGATATTGTATACTATTATATTTGATTAAACGATATTGTTTATTCTTCTATTGCGAATAACTCTGTATTTTTCAATGATATCGATGTCTTTTGATATCTCGTTTAAATGGTTACGCTCGATTAATAAACTTGTCGTTTTCTCTTTCTTGATGGAATCGAATGCATGACTTTCCTGTTTCGAATAATTACTCTCGATATTTTAGAGGACAGAAAAATTCACATTCGATGATTAACAAGCGTAGAGTTGTATCGGTCGAAAGAACGCAAAGAGCCTTCATTGTTTCGAATAATTACGGTCGATGTTCTCACGTCTCGATCGACGTAAAAAGTTCGTCACGCTCGACTTTCTTTTCACGCTTCTTCCTCGCTTTAAATAACAATATCGAGGGTAAAGAAAACTAGAGGACGCTTCTTAGACGGTAATTCCTTACGGTAGTACGTATAAAGAAGCAAGATAGATTTTTTTGAAAAACTACTCTCTGTAAGCGTCACTCTTTCTCGTTTAACGCTTTTATCGAGTGTTCCATGAGTTTGATAATTAGTTATAACATAGTTCGACACTCGGTGTTGCTCAGTGCTCGTTCACCTTTCGGCCTTCTCCCTCTTCCTCTCTCTCTCTCTCTCTCTCTTGTTCTTCCATTTTGTGGATGAGTTCACGTCGACCAACAGCCTTCCACTTTCGTACTTTGGTAACCCGAGCGTTAAACCATCGACAGAGCGGACGTCCGACTTACTATAGGAGACGTTTATAATAAGCTGACGCGGCTTATTATGCTCTCGTTTATTGTATTAGAAATCGGAAGACGTGAGCTAGCGAAAATTAACGTAATTTTCAGATTATCCGTTATAAATCTTGATATTCTCGTACGTATTAGTTTAATTAAAATATAAAGAAATATTTCTGTTACATATGTATCTACCTTTCGAATATCAAGAGTTTAACATAAAAATGCTCTAAATAATTTGATTTGGAATTTAGTTAAAGAGTGTATATATACAGAGGTGCATATATGAGAAAATCGGTGGAATCTAAACTAGTACTCGACGTGATTCGAATGACAAGTTCACCTTTCTCTTATATACCTTCGCGTCGAAGGTCGAAGGGGAAAGCACTACTTTCCGGTTGAAAGGGAAAGCAATTTGGTCGCGCTCGGCCAGTCTACCATTAAGACGAACAATCTTCCCTATGACAAGTTGGTTAATCGACGTTCTCTCGAGGGACTTGCAAAAGGGACGCGCCTAACAACGAGAGACGCCGCGCCGGCAAGCGGAAATGGTAAGTGGTTTCGATTGATACGCGACTCACGTACGAACGATCTAATCGATTTATCGATCATAACGCATCGCTAGAAGCGATCGTGGAAGTCGATCGACGATGGTCGAGCTGCGCGAATGCCAAGTGGTTGCGTGCGTACGTTGCAACGTGTATTGTAACGCGTACTGTACTACGTTAACGTAATAGAGGTATGCCCATATACGTGGATGCGACCTAATATAAGCTCTTGATTCGAAAATCGAGATATCGAGAATCGTATATGATCTTCGCGTGGATGATGGAAAATTTATTCGCTAGCACGAACTAACGCGTACGTGACACGATTTTCATAAATTTTTTTTCGACGTTTGGAATCTCTCATAATTTTTTTCTTCTTTTTTTCTATCATTCTATGAAATTCAGTTTTTTGTTAAGACATTTTCGCTTCATTTCGTTTTATCCGTTCTTTTCCTCGCAAGAAATACATGAACGCTTAATTTATTAACGATAAGTTAATATATAATGCGTGGGCATCGAAAATAATTATTTGTTGTTATCTAATTTGATTTTTCTTCGATTTACGATATGTATCCACAAGCGTTGCAAACCAACAATTTCCAACGAGGAGGATTTTCTACGTGGCCGATAACGAGTTTGTACGTGGGCTGCCGATCGTGCGAATCCTTGTATCGAGAATATGTAAGGTGTCTTCGCCGAGAGCAAATTATCGTTAAGTTCGTGATAATCTGCTATGGTACTACCCTTAAATTTTAGCCATCGATAAATTCCACTCTGATTATCGTTATACACGTTCTCCGTTAGACTTGTTTCTTATTAAAATTGTAACGCGTATCCTTGAATCTTTTCAGAATGCTTTCGAAGAATTCAAATCACATAGATCAATATATATTTATTTTATCATATATTGCGTTTTCATCTTTATCCACTTACGACTTATTTCTTCTTTTATTTTATTTGCTATCGGCTTATTTCATTTACTTCGTTTTGAACTCTCCTCCCATCTTCGCGAACACGAGTATTTCGTAGATTAAAACCAAGATCGAACTCTGAATCTCGATCGAGAACTCGGAAGCTTTCTGTATAATTAGAACGACTGCTTAACCGCGACTCCAAGACTAAATTTCTGCTACTCGCGGTTGGATTCGTATTTACTTCGTTAGACCGAGCTAAAAGATGAACGCGCAAGATAGTTCTTAAGTAATTTATATAACAGTAAATTCACGATTTAAGTAAAATCCTTTATTTAAAGATCGTAGCGTTTGGAATTGCTTGACAGGTTCAGATTGAAATCGATTGCTACAATTATTTTTAACACATAAATTTTTATAAGAAATTATTACCTGTTTAATATGTAATTATATATCCATATATAACTAAGAATTATGTAATATCAGTTTATAAAAACTTAATCTCATGCAAATCGTTCGTAACAAATTAATTATAATAAATTATTTATACCTGATGGTTAAAGATTTATACCTATATATTTATTCACGAGTTCGATCATTTTACTTTATACGAAAGTAATTATGAAAATTATATATTTAGAACAATTTGTTTGTAACAAACAGAAAGTATAATTGAATGAGTAAATATAATTTAAATGTTAATTTTAATAATAATATGTACGTATGTTAAACTTCATACGTACAGTGATACTAAAATCGTACCTAATCTCTAACAATCAGAAAATCGAATCAAAGAATCGAAATCGCGAGCGAAACGAGTCTGGTATTCCGAGCCACAACGTTCCTCTATAAATTTCATGGGGCCGTCGGTACGGCTCCTTTAAGGAACGAATAAAACCGATGTATCCGTTTGCTCGGACGAGGTTTAATTCGAGAGGAGCTCGTGTACGTGCCAGGTTGTTGTACACAACAGGCCAAGCCACTGGGCTACACGAGCTAAAAAAAAACTCAAAAGAAAGACTCCATTCTTCACAATGATCGTGTGAATTGTTAAGCGATATTAAAAACGTTTAAATAGAAATGAACGCTCCAAATTTCGATGCAAGGCTTGTCGTTGTTGTCGCCTACGGACGTTATGCGTCTGGATCGCGACAAGTAAGATTAGAAGCATTAGGGGCTTAAGGAGGAGAGGGACAGAGAGACAGCGAAGGAGAGAGAGAGAGAGAGAGAGAGAGAGAGAGAGAGAGAGCCCCTTCCAAACCGCTAGTCCGCTCGCACTATCTCCTTCACTCTTCCTCTCTCGGTTGTTACGCGACGTCAGGATCGGATCAGAGAAAATCTCGCAATGTTTTACGAGCTCCCGGGCGTACCGTAATCCCTTACAGCGATGTCGTACGAAGCACGAAAATTGGATGACGGAAAACAGCTCTTTGTTCCTTTGCTATGTACCGCAGGAACTTGTGTTTTCTTTGTATATAGATACTTATATATCTTTATATATTTTACACCTTGTTCGTATTGCAATAATTAATAATATATAACAAAGAATAAATCTTACCATTGGAACATTGAATACAACTATTTGAAAACGTAACTAGATATCCTATAGAACTGTTCATACTCGTTGAATATTTTATTATCCATAAGAGATATTAAAAGAAGAAAGAAACAAAAGACATTCCTACAATTAATTAACTTCATTTTTAATTCATATATTATACATATGAATATACGAATGAATGAATCTCAAGAAAATGAAAGAGTTCATACTCAGCGAGTAGAAAAGAAGTACTTTTCTCCAAGGGAAGGAAACCGTATGTCGCGCGTTCCCGCATTGGGATCCCGATACGATATAAAAGCGATAAGAAAGGATCGTTGAGCCGTGGAGCGTTAATACCGTGACAAAAGAGGATGCGATTCAAGGCGATGGATCGCGAAAGGGACAGGATGCAATGCGGCACGGCGGAACACAAGACGTTCCTTGTGTATCGCTCCGCGGGCGGCTGCTCGCAGACACGGGCGCTACAAATGGGCGGGCCGGTCCATGCTGCCCTCGGGTCACGAAGAGGAAACGCACGGCACTGCCCGCTGGCCGTGCTGAGGAACCGAACCGAACCGAACCGAACCATGCCAAGAGACCGGCTCCCACCGGCACTACCTCGACGAAGGGAGTCCTATCAAGGTGAACCACTTACACTTTACCGACTGGATTACACTAAGCGATCGAACCCGCTCGTTTCGAGGAGCAAAGAAGGAAGATTCGCTTCCATTGCGTGTATGAGAGAAATATATATATATATGTGTGTGTGTGTATGTTTATTCGTATCCATAATGATATTGGACAAACATCAGAAAGAATATATTAGGATTATGTGAACAATTATGGAGAATTAAATAATTTAAATCTTTGTTATTTCGTAAAACCCCAGTTTAGATAACATATTTCTCTAATTGCAGAGAGAGAGAGAGAGAGAGAGAGAGAGAGAGAGAGAGAGAAAGAGAGGTAGAATGGCAGAAATAGAATTAAACAATAATTGAGAAGAAAGATAAGTGTACTTAGATTAGTAGAGAAGATTAGTAGAGGAAAGGCGCTACCTGAACTTGATATTGCAAAAAGATAGTGTGTAAAATACATTAAATATTCGAAAGAAGAGTACGAAGAAATGATGGTAATAATATCAAGAGATAATATGAGGCATTAGTATAAACCAAAAGAAAGAGAGGAAAAACTAGATAGACAAGTTTCTCTAATTATAAGGAACTCGTTTACTTTAAAGCCAGACTCTCCGTTAGCCGATGCATTGACTCTCACCGATTATTATTATACATGAGGAATGCCTTATGCGAATATTCATCAACGCTTCGCTTCTTCTCTCATAATGCACCATGAATTACCGATTATTAACCAACGTCGAGGTACTTTTACAAATTATTTGTCTAACGTTGGCATCATCACGACACAATCCAATGTTTTTTCGTTCTTTCAATTTTCTTAAGACGACCCTTGCCCGCGAAAAGTTTTTCCACTTTCTTTTTCTTCTTTTCGTGGATGCGCATTCGTAAAATTTTCATGGCCATCGTACGTGACGAATGTCCAGACAGTCGGACTATGTGGGATCAATCGATCGAAATGGTAATCATGTACATACAAATCGTTCGTTTGTTTATATTCGTCTCGCGTGAAGCTCGCGTGAGGACTTTAACCTTCGTTCTTAAGTAAAGTACAAACAAGAGTAGAACACGCGCTTGGAAGATCAGATCGAAACGGACATAAGGAATATAACAGGTGGCTGTGAATCCTGAGTATTTTTTATCCAACCATCATAGAAAGTTTAATAGTTGTGTCGTTTTGATCGTTTTTATTTTTTTCTTTTTGATAAGAAAGGGATGGAGAGAGAGAGAAAGAGAGAGAGAAAGAGAGAGAGAGAGAGATTCATGAAAGTCGATACGATCTACGCTCTTTTTCTTCTTCATAAGCCATTAAGTGAATTTAATGAAAGCCGGTAATTTATAAAACTTTAATGAGCCATTCAAATTACAATTAATTTTCTTCGTTTATAGCCCTTATAATTAGACGGATAGCTATTAGGAGGTTTCTTTATTTTTTATATTTCACATTAGCTCACATGAACGTCAACGGTTTCTTTCATTAGGATATAGAAAACAGTAAGTTAAAGGCGGCACGTTGGTATATACTTACGTCATTTAGGATGCGATCGAACGTTATTATAGTAAATTGATATTGAATAGAAACTTCGTCAACGAGAAACGTCGTGTAGTATAAGAAGAAATTGAACGTACTTTAAACATCGAATAGAGCGGAAATAAAGAACTAAAGAATCTAAGTACCTACTTAGTAAAGTTTTTCGAACACGTTTTACATATCGGAAATTTGCGAGTATATAAGACGCATATGAGCATACAGAAGCAAAAACACGAACGCGTTATAGACGTTACTTCGTGTACGTGCCACTATAACTTGCGAGAAACAGAAAAGAGAGAGAGAGAGAGAGAGAGAGAGAGAGAGAGGGTGGGAGATGGAGAGGAAGAGGGTGAGAGGATGAACGTAAAATGTCATGTGCACAAGCTCGCTCGTAATTGCAGTTTGCGTTTCTCACGCGAGGATCTTCAACGTGATCTCCGTTTCCATAGGAAATCACGCTCACGCAGGTGAATGATAATGTTCGATGAACGATAAAACGATCGGATTTATGTCGTGAGAGTAGATACGTCGATGTGAATTTTGGTAAATGTACCGCGATTGCGAGAGACTCAAAGATTCATGGCAAATATCTTCTAGGGATCTTTATTATCCTTTACATCTACGTTCGTTCAATCTTATCGTTATCATCGTTGACTATGAGGATCTTTCGAGGAATAATGGAAATTCTTATCCGACATCTTTATTACTCGTCCGGTGGTGGATCATTGCGAAACTCTCGTTAATAATCGAACTACTTCTCGTTTTAATCATGTCCGTTTAATATTAAAGCTGCCGTTCGAGGCCAAGAAGAGAAGGCTACAAGATAGCTTTGTTCACATGGAAAGAGCTAGTTCGATGAGCAACACATTATGAAACCAACGTTTCAAGGACGTATGTTCGTTCGACATATCCTACTCTCGAACGTATCCTCCTTTCTCCCTTTTCACACCGGCCGTTACAAGTACCTTTTTCCTGAGCATCATTTTCCGGTTTCTTCGACGTTTCATCATAGACCCTTAAACCTCTTACCCGTTATACTTTTTTTATACTCTCATTGGCCGGATGCCGCGAATAGATTTACCAATGCTTTCATTCCTCTCTCGTTGTAATAAATTCGATCAAAATAATTTCGTGGAAGCGTTATTTTATTATCTACTTCGACGTAACTAACTACACATATGTGTATAATAATCGTCGTTACGATCGCAATAACGATACTTGACCGACATCGGCAAGTATCTACCTATTCAAAACGATCAAACCATAAGGATAATCATCGTAGCAATCACTGACGTTACCAAATTTGATGGTGAGCTATAAAGGGTTATTGTCGGTCACGGAAATATTCTTGGCACGTGCTATGATATAGACGTCATTAAGAATATATCAGAGTTTAATACTCATCGTTAGAATTACATGCTCGAATCCTGTTGTGTTTCTCTCTTAGACGTGATACGTTCTACGATTATTACGTTCGGTCTCGTGAAATCGACGATGCGTATGGGTTCGAGTGGATTCATTGTGAAAGAAATATGTGCGCGCAGGAGCATGAGGAAGGAGGGAAGAAAGAGAAAGGTTGCTGTACGTCACGTACCTAAATAACGTTGGTATAGTCGATGCAATTAAATAGTTCGCAAGATATATAATCGTCGTTAATAACAATAAAGACTTCGTCTTTATAGGGAAATGAAAAGATAGGTAAGCTATGAGCAATCCTCTCATTGAAAAGCAAAAAAGAATCTTTCATCGCGAGATTCTTGCCTAATAAAGCGATATAATATTACGAACGATAGCGACCAATCCTTGTCTTCTTTTTCTTCTCTTTTGAAACGCAAAATAAGCGTTTCAGTCGCTACGCGTCGGTCGACGACTCCACTGGATTCTCAACTGCATTCCATAGAATCTTCTATCGTGTCCACTTACCGCAAGCTCCTTCTTCTTCTTCTTTTCCTCCTTATTTCTTTTTTCTTTTCTTTCTTTTTTTTTTTGGTACATAAGCTAATCGACAAAAAAGATATTTTTACGATCGCGCGTAGGTACGTTGAAAACCGCTAAGATTATCGCGCATAGTCGCACCGACTAATCGACGTTCGACGATGCCGGTAAGCTTTGAGTTAGTCGGCACTGCGTCAACTACTCGACGAGGTATAAATTTTTAAAGATTATCGTGTACTTTCTGTAAATTTAACGATCTTTTCTCGCTTTAACTCTTGAGGATATTTTTCCATTAGCACGTATGTCATTACTCTTAGAAATGCTTATTATTATATCCGTATATGATATACATCTATCTGTTTATAGATACGTTCATTTTTTATAACATTCATTAAAAATAATAGATATATATGCTACTTTCTAAAATCATTCGTATATATATATGAACCGTATATATGATTAATAAAACATTAAGGGTCGCTGGAGGTACCCATCGTACTTTCTTCTCTCGACATTTTTAAATCTCATTCGTGCACTCTGTGCATTTCATGTATCGCAGAGTTTATTTCGAGCTTCATAATTGAGCCGCGGATTATTCGTTAATGAGAATGCATAATGATTCGCTCGAGATTTCGTTGTAACATACGTTGCGAAATGTTACAGGAGAAAAAGAGAAGAAAAGAAAAAACAAAAAAAAAAAGAAAGAAAACGAAACGTCAAGCTTTAATATAAGCTGCTATTATTTTATTTTAAACTTGAATATTATGCCTTATCTCTTTGGTTGAAGTGTCTGTTACTACTTACATTAATATATAATACACGTACTATTTTATTATTCTCACTTCTTTCTTCCCTTTTAGCTCCTAACGACTGGATAGAAAATAACAAAATCGACGATAAGAGCTTACAAACGTGAGGTCCACTTGCACGTGGCGTAGTGTGCATGCACGCGAGTTTATTTTGTCAACGGAAGGGATTCAAAGAGAAGACCTTCGTTGAACGAGAAACTTTTCGTTTAGCATAGACTGTGATACTATACGCACCCTTCGGTTCGATATCGTTTGGTCGAACCGAAACAGGGTAGTAACGCATAGTGACTTCCCCTTACCATCTTTCATCCCTTACCCTCTTCGGTCGTAGAGTGAAATAATAATCTATCTCCAGAGCGGAAGACATTAAACGCTAAGTGCGTAAAGCAGGAAGAGCGAAAGACAGTAAAAGAGAAAGACAGAGAGATATATTTTATGTCTATGGACAACGACATTGAGTAAGTTAAACGAAAAATTGAAACTAGAAATTGCAATGAAGAAAGGAAAAGTTATTATATCACGGTAATAAAATGTTGTAGACGAGTTGTACTAATCGAATCTGAAATTCATAACCCTGCTACTTAATGTAATAATTAATTAACAATTAATAATACACGTATAATAATTGGAAATGAGATATATAATATAATGAAGAAAATAATGAAGAAAAAACAAACGAACAAACAATTATAAATAGAGAAAAATAGAGGGAAACAAAAAGAGAAAAAGAGGAGAAATATAGAGATGAAGAGAGAGAGAGATGTTGATATCGAATTACCCTTCTTATTTATAGCCCTGGACGAAAAATAATTGAATATCGTATCGTCGAAAGGACGGACCCTTTTCCCTTTCGGTCACGTGACTTGATTCGAATTTACTAAATCGCTTCCGATAGGTATATAGAAGAGAGTATAGAGCGTGTGCCCGCTTGAGTAGTTTGCTATTTGAAATTTACGACAATTTTTTCCGGCTTCCCGATTCCTCTCCGTTCGTTTATCGGTGAGATCTCGTCGTACTTTCGAGACTTACTCGCTTCTACTTACCCGACGAGAGAACAAGAGAATCGTAAAACGGAATCCATTTCTCTCTTTCTTCCGTATGAGGCTGCCTCGCTTCTTTCATTTAACGCGGAGCCACTCGACGTCGGGATAACGCGCGTCTGGATTCCTTCACGGATCGCCGATTTGTTTCGTTTCTGGGAAATGCATGCTTCAGCCCCGACTACGAGCACTCGAGACACGACGCGTTGCTCGCCAATGAGAAAACGTTGCGAAATCGTGATAGAATTACGTGTTCGCAGCCACGATCGTGAAGCTTTCTAAGAGGATAAAAGAGAAAGAAAGAGAGGAAGAAAGAGAAAAAAAAGAGACTCATTGCTTCTTTCATATGATGAGAATCGATTATATACAAGGATAATTTATATCTATAATAGTAACGTATGATGCGACCAGAGATCAAACGATCAGGGAAGGTTAGAGTGCAGAAGGATCGCTCGCTCATCTTTCAGATAATTTTTATTTGATATAGATAATAATCAATAAAGTGCGCTTACATTTTTATTGATTACAAATTAAATATGAAATATATTGATTATGACTTGGAATATAAAAGTCACGATTTTTGGATCACTTCTTCGTTATTATTTAATGAAACTTAAAAAGTTAAAGAAATACGAGTTATGTATACACGAATTTTCTCTCTCTCTCTCTCTCTCTCTCTCTCTCTCTCTCTCTTTCTCCGTATAGAATAGAATTCGTAGTAGAAAGTTGGGACGGTGATAAAATTTTTATCCGTATTACGATAAACGAAAAAAGATCGATGATATAAAGAATTCTTATTCTTCGTTCCAAAGAATTAATACGAGAAAAACTTCTTCTTTTATTTCTACCATCTTTTTCTCTTTTTATTTGAATTGTCGGCCGGTTAAAGATTTCGCTTATTTCCGCGGTACTTCCCTTCTCTTACGTTTAAGATAGATAGATAGAGATGAAAGAGAAAGAGAAAGAGAGAGAAAGAGAAAGATAAAGAGAGAAAGAGGGATGCGTATCGCGCGCGCAAGTGAGGCGTCTCTTGTCAGTAACGCTAGATTCCACTACGGTGAACACTCGTACATATATTATGATCGTGGCGTCGATACGTGCCGCCGAGTTCGCTCGGTCCGCTCGTAAACCTGATGCACTCTGGCAAGCGTACCGCGAAAATAAGCGCCAAGGATTTCTGCGTAAGAAAGCGAACGACGGCTACGTGCCTTTCGACTTACGACTTGGCCTTCCTCGAGAAAGCCATACTCGCTTCCTTTCTGTTCCAAATTCGCGATAGCGTCGTTCTTTAGACGAAGACGGAACCATCGACGAGAAAAGATACGCGGGAGTTTTATTGTGATCGACGTTTCGAGAAATTTCTTTTATTCGACTTTTATTACAATTTCAAGAGAAATCAGCTAGGTCCTGAAAGAAACTTTATGTCGAAAGGAAATCAAATAAGTAGCTACTTGTTTAAAAAAAAAAAAGAAAGGAAAGAAAGAAAGAAAAAAAAAGAAAAAGAAAGGAAGAAAAAAAAAAAAGAGAAAAATAAGAAGTTGGAGAAAGAAGATAAAGCTGTTATTCTTATCAAAACTATCCTCGCGAAGAAAATTTCAATTGTAAAGAGTTAAGCATCCGCCATAAAGAAGCATTTTCATTGGTTTTTTCAACATCCATGAATCCATTCCCGTTCGTCCCTTTACTTTTAATTCGACTTTTCCTAACATCCCCATACCCCTTTTCCTCGAGCGTCTTTCACCCTCTCGGGCAACCCTCTCTCCGCTCGAGCGTTCATTCGGATATTGCCAAATATCTCGGTCGGATAAGGCCGAGCGAAACGGGGTCCTCTCTGTCTCCTCTTTCTGTGGCGCTTTGTTCGACGCAGCACAATGGCGCATGGCGGGGGAATAATAAGAAAGCCGAGGATTCTTGATCGAAAGCGGAGGGAGAGAGAGAGTGAGAGAGAGAGAGAGAGAGAGGGTGGGGAAGAAAGAGAGAAAGAGAGAGAAAGAAAGAGAAAAGAAAGAGACGAAAGTAGTCAGAGACAAAAGATAAACTTGGCCGACTCGAAGATACAATCCGCCAAATCCACATTTGTATATTCCTCCTCCCATCCTCCGCCATCTTCTCGGCGTCGTCTTTCACTCTTTTTTCTTTTCATTCTCTTCTACCTTCATCTTACGTTCTTTTCTGGGCCTGAACGAGCGAGTGAGCTCGTGTCTCTTTACTTTGCGAGCCGTCAGAAGCTCGAAGAGAGAAGATGGGCCCCCACCGAAAGAGAATTAAAAGAGAGAGAGAGAGAGAGAGAGAGAGAGAGAGAGAGAGCGACACAGGTCTCGGTTCGGCGACGAACTCGAACTGTCATTCCGTATAACTATTTACAACTCGTCCAGAAGCGAGGAACGGATTCTTGCATACGAAAATTCCGATCGCAGCCAGGCGCCCGGCGCGAAGCTCCCCATGAAGAGGACCGATTGAGAGCATAAGAAAGTATGAGAGAGATGGATGTAGAGAGAGAAAGAAAAGGACAGAAAAGGTTCTTCTTTCATTCTGGCCACCGTTTCGCTTGCAGGGCGGTCCGCCCTCATTAGACGATATCCTTCTCTCTCTCTCTCTCTCTCTCTCTCTCTCTCTTTCTTTCTTTCTCTCTTTGTCGTTCTCTTAAGCACAGCGCGATCCCTTGCCGATATATCGTCGTCATTCTCTCGAATGACTTTTCGCCTTTCGTCCAAGCGCGGTTCTCCGCGACGGATGCCAGCAAGATCGTAAAACAAAGGGCTCCGTTGAATATGTACAACCTACGTAAGTACATATACATACCCTTCACCGATTACGTACGATTTCGCTGGGAACGTCGTCTTGTCTTTACGGATTCGAGCGACGTTCGTCTTCGTAACATCGACGATTTTTCGTGGAGATCGGGGCTCGAGCTCGAAGCTTTGATCGAGTAGTTGATTCGTGAGGACGTGCAAGGACGTATAGATATATACGTATGTATGAGTGTGTAATACGTACGATAACCTGAACGAAATCGATATTTCATTATTTAACAAGAGTTTGTTGGAATAATTTAGAAATTAATAAATTGAAATTGAGTTAAGACATTATATTATTAAAGTGAAAGAAACGAAAGAAAAACGAGTTATGGAACGATTGCTATATGTTCGAGAAAGAAATTTTGCGAAAAGATCGTTTCTACCCTCCGCATTGCTCCCTTTCTCACGGTAAAGAGAAATTACCGTTTCCCTCGCAACGGGAACTCTTCATTCCCCTATTCGCCATGGATGAGCGTGCTGGTAATACTTCCCCTTTCATCGAGAAAAAGTTGTGCGGTCGCATTATTATTGCAACGTCGTTCGAAACTAGGTGAAATTAAAAGAAAACAAAGTCGATCATATTTTAAAGCTGCATCGACGAATACAGGAGCACGCTCGTTCACTTTATCTCTTTCTCTCTTCTATTATTTTCCTCTTTCTGGTACTACTTCTTTCCCTCGTTCCTCTCTTTTGCCGTTTCTGTCAATATAGGGCTCGTTACTTTTTAATTAACGTGCAAAGTTAAAGTTATTCTTTACGTTGTATGCGTATGCATGCTTATCACGGTTTTAGTATTATCAATGAACCCGAGCAACTTCGGTTTATAATTATTCTCCTTTAATCACGCGCTAATAATCAATTAGTACGTGGCCTACCAAACATTTTTTTAACATTACATTTGTCTCTCACATTAAATTCATCGGGTTTATCTAGAAATATTCCTTATATGAATGAAAGTTTTTATTAATGAGTGATTAATTGACATCGGTCTCATTAAAATGTTTTCCACCGATACACGATAGATTTATGTATTTTATCTTTTTCGAAGGAGATAAAATTGAATGAGAGGATGCTATAATAGGGACCCGTGAGCATATGTTTCAATAAGATTATTTGATGAATCGATCAACGCGTTGATCAAGTTTCATATCGAAAGTTATCTTCCGAATTTTTTACAGGAATCGAAAGATATCTTTCTTTTGATCTTCTAGCTGTTCTGTTTCTTTTTTATCTAAAACTTTCGTTCGTGTAATTTATTTATGGATTTATGGGACCAATGATCGTCTTTCTTACATAGTAAAATATTTTCGCCGAATAAGATCAAATCAAGTGAGATGATATCGATAAAGTCGAGTCGTTTTCTATATTTTCTTGCTCCTAGACGAAAAAGTATCGGAATATTTATATATATATTCGGTGAAAATTATGAAAATGAAATTATGATTGAGAACGAAAATAAATTAAAAATGAAGCTACGATCGATGTTGTCGAAAGTGTAGAATTAAAAAAAAAGAACTGTTGATCTGTTTGTCATCCTTGTATAAAAATAGCTTCGACTCTCTGTGAAAATGTTACAATTTGAAGAGATACAAACTCTTATGAGAGTTATTCAGAAAATGTAAATTAGAAGAGGCAGGAACGAATAATTTTCCGTTCGAACGACTTTGAACTTTCCGTACAAATACCCAATTCGGAAATAACCTTTCGAGGACAATTTGCACTCTAATGTCTGACAGTTGCGAGAAGAGGAACATCCAAAGAGGAACAAATTATTTAACGTATTCTTCAAGTTTCTGGGTTATCCGGTCAATGAGCATCTCGACTGGTTCGTTAAAAGGAAATGAAAGAATTAATACTTCATTAAATATTCGATTAGAATTCACATGTATCGTGCTGCTGTTTAAAAGTTTCCTATATTTATCGAAGCCAATAACGTTAAATAGTGTTGGACGATAATCGGTTGAAGTATCGAGCAAGTTTCGAGTGAAAAAGAAAGCTAGCCGTCTAATCGCCGTAGTTTAATCTTCCGTTCTATCTCGATCGACGAAGAAAATAAAGGAAAATGGCTCTCAGCTCGTAGCTCGCAAAACGCTATTCTCCTTTACATGCTTCTGCCCGGCTTAAATGAGTAATTGCACGTCATATTTCTCGCTATGACCAAAGTCTGAAGAGGATACTGGTTAGAAAAAGATAATACGTTGTTAGTTTTTCATGAAAGATCGGACCTGTTGTTATCAGCAACGAATCGCAAGCGTAATTAACGCACCGCGCGTGTTGCGGCTCGTCTTATTTTTAATTCTTCTATCTTTCTTTCGTTCCTTCTGTATTTCTCTCTTTTTCAGGATGAAAACGTACGATTATATAGTTACAATAAAGTAAGACACGCCGATACTTTTTCTTCCAAAATTGTTAGAGATAATTATGAGAATATTCCTACAATTAACTTTATTTTTTTCCCTTTGATAATTTATTTTTATACATGAAACTTTTTCTTCTCGTGTAAGAAACATTATTTCTCTTTTATTTCTCTTTTATTTCTCTTTTTCTCTTGCGAAGATGTTCGTAAAGCGAATTCTTCTTGCTCGATTACATCCACCTTGGCCGATCTCATTCTCTCTCTCTCTCTCTCTCTCTCTCTCTCTCTCTCTCTCTCTCTCTCTCTCTCTTTCTCTCTCTTTCATTCTTCTGAAATCGTAACGATCGTAGGCAAAGAGCAAAGAAAGAAAGAAAGAAAGGAGAAGAAAGGAAGAAGGGACTAGGTAGGTAGAAGCAACAACCGTGTACTAACCAAAGTCGGGATTAATTCCGGGCGCGCATTTTGGATCGCGGCTTCGCGACGAAGAGAATGTTTTGAGTTTAAATACTTTCGGCCGAACGAGCCGGAAAGAGGGTCCGGTTTAATTTATCGTGCAGGTTAAATACTTACGGGAGCCGCGGGAGTCCTTCGAAGGCGGCCGAGCGGAGTGCAACGTGTGCAAGAGCAAAAGCGGCCGGAGCGGCAAAAGAATCGAACGCGTCGCGCGGTACTCGCACGCGATGGGAAGGGTAAAGTAAAAGAAAGAGAGAAAACGAGAGAGAAAGAGAGTGAGTGAAAGAGAGAGAGAGAGAGAGAGAGAGAGAGAGAGAACGTTGTTGTACCTTGCCACGATGAAAACACTTTAAGAATCTCGCAACATCTGCTGCTACGGTCGACTTGCACGACCCCGTGAAATGTATACGTGCTCACGTACGAGGTTACACTCCTCGAATATCTATGTGTTATAATGCTCGACCTATAACGTTCGATTCTATGCATTTACCTTTATTCGATATGCTCTCCTCGATAATACAAAAATGCTCTTTCGTAAGATTTCATGGAATATATCAATGGTTAACATGGAATATAAGTATGGAGACTTTTTTTTAATAAAGGTATTCTTCAAAATAATTTATGATCCTTATATCATATTAAGACTGTTCGTTAATTTTGGTTTTATAATGTTATACGCGATGAGTACTGGCTTAATTCAACAAAGTCTCAAGATAAAGGTTCAACCGAGGACATAACTTTCTCGAACTTTTGAAAATGTTTCATTTTCTTTGAAACAAAAAATGTGCTTAAAAAAA